>NW_015389532.1:38457-71243 GCF_001527695.2 Protobothrops mucrosquamatus
TCCTTCCTTCCTTCCTTCCTTCCTTCCTTCCTTCCTTCCTTCCTTCCTTCCTTCCTTCCTTCCTTCCTTCCTCTTCCCCACCAGACTGCCAGGGAGATGACCCAAAATCACTGTAGCTGGTTGGACAGATGGCTTGCAGCAAACTGAAATTGAGTCAAGGCCATCAATTTGGCCACCCCTACTATATACGGATTAAAAATGAAACCATGGCACTTTGAGTTTACGAGCAGAACAAACAGACATTGCCCAACCATTTCGGAAGGGAGACACACTACAACATTCTTTCCAGTTTTGATGGGAGTGGGCAATTTCTAAAGGGAGCGCTGGTGTGCTAATAAATTCATTTAAATTATGGGGTACAACACCCTCCTTTATTAGCTTGACTTAGAGCCACGGTGGAAATGAAAGAACAGTTCTGAAAATGGAAAAGATTTTGAGAGGTGGTTTGGCCAAGCGTTTAAGCTACCATACTAGAAACTGGGAGATTGTGAGTTCTAGTCCCATCTCCGGCATGAAAGGGGCTGGGTGACTTTGGGCCAATCAGCAGGAGACTGTGAGTTCTAGTCCCGCCTTAGGCATGATATCAAGCTGGGTGACTTTGGACCAGTCACCAGGAGACTGTGAGTTCTAGTCCCGCCTTAGGCATGAAATCAAGCTGGGTGACTTTGGACCCGTCACTCTCTCTCAGCCTAACCCACCTCACAGGGTTGCTGTTGTGAGGAAAATAGCGTGAGGAAGGAGTATTCGATATGTCTGCTGCCTTGGTTTTTTAAAAATAATAATAATAATAATAATAATAATAATAATAATAATAATAATAAAGACAGCATATAGATAAATAAAGATTTTACATTATTCTTAGCAGGATAACAAATACCAACAGATGTGGGGAGAAGAGCTACATGGATTGGGGAAATTTACTCCGAGCGGTCACTCCTTTTATATTACAAAATCATGAGTTGAATTGGCAAAAAGGGGGATTAAGAAATGCCCTATCACAGGGGTCGCTGACCTTTCTGGATTGGCAGCCCAGTGGGAAAGAGAGGGACAGGCAGCTTTACGCGTTTGCAAATCTGGCTGCGTGTGCGTTTGTGCAAATGGGGCTGTGAGCATGCACGCTCCGCAAATGGGACTGCTAGCACCGGCACGCAGCTCACGGCTTGGCTAGAGCCGGCGAGAGGCTCCGGGGTCACCTAGCGCCGCGCAAGGGCAGGGGGTGAGCTTGCGCACATGCACACATGCACTGGCCAGCCATTCACGCGGCCAGGTGGCTGGTCAGTGCCCATAGGTTGTGGACTTCTGCCCTACCATAGGTCCTCATTGCAGTCTACCACCCGCACACAACATAAAATGTGAGTAGAGGTGTTTCACAGCCAACATCTGTGTCAGTGCACCCAAGAAACCTGCAGGAGCTGCCCACATTTTTATGGAAAGATCTCCACAGACTTCAGTAAAAATAGTGATTCAAAATTGTTTTGGCTGCCATACTGAGTGGATTAACTATGGGATATCTGCCATGCTTGAAAAGATTGTCAAATATATTGGATTGCCAGTGCGCGGACATTATAACAAAAACCACGGTATTGCCATGGAAATCTTGCCAAATATAATTCAAAGGCCGGGATAAAGTACACGGAAATAACTAGGCAGAGAGCACTCAAATGAATCTCCAGATCATTTTCCCCGTCCAGTTTCCTATAATCAAGAGCTAGAATATAGAAAAAAATAGGAATAGAATCCTAAAATATTTAAGTATTCTCTGGGTTTCATTCCTAAGAATAGGCATGATCATTTGGTTTAATTCAGAGAAGAAGAAAAAAGGAAAGCAAAGAATGACACATTTGACACCAAAACTGCAATAGATTCAGAACTAGTGCTTTTGACATAACTATTTCAAAAGTACGATTTCAGAGGGGAGAAAAAACTTCCCACTGTTCAAAGGTGTAATTCTCAAGATCAGCCAAGTGCAAGATGGTGCAAATGGATCGTGCCAGTTTGCTATACTGGTTGAGGCACCAAACTAGAAGCTAGGAGACTGGGAATTTTAGTCCCACCTTAGGCATGAAAGTCAGCTGAGTGACTTTGCGCCAAATCAACAAGAGACTGAGTTCTAGATCCCCTCTTCAGTATAAAAATTGGCTGTGTGACTTTGCGGCAATCACAAGGAGACCGTGAATTCTAGTTCTGCCATAGGCATAAAAGCCAGCTGGGTGATTCGGGGCCAGTCATCAGGAGACTGTGAATTGTAGACCTGCCTTAGCCATAAAAGCCAGCTGGGGTGACTATGAGCAAGTCACTCTCTCTGAGCCCAATCCACCTCACAGGGCTGTTGTTTTGGAGAAAATGGAAGGAGGAGCATGTATTGGATACGTTTGCCCCCTTGACTTCTTTGTAAAAATAATAAAGCCGGGATACAAACAAAGTCTCCTAATCAACAAAGATGATTAGGGGACTGGAGGCTAAAGCATATAAGGAACGGCTGCTGGAATTGGGTATGTCTAGTTTAATGAAGAGAAGGACGAGGGGGGACATGATAGCAGTGTTCCAGTATCTCAGGGGCTGCCACAAAGAAGAGGGAGTCAAGCTATTCCCCAAGGTGCCTGAAGGCAGGACAAGAAGCAACGGATGGAAACTCATCAAGGAGAGAAGCAACCAAACTTCCTGACAGTCAGAACAATTAACCAGTGGAACAACTGCCTCCAGAAGCAGTGAATGCTCCAACACTGGAAGTCTTTAAGAAGAGACTGGACAGCCATTTGTCCAAAATGGTATAGGGTTTCCTGCCTGAGCAGGGGGTTGGACTAGATGACCTCCAAGGTCCCTTCCAACTTTATTATTACTATTATTATTATTACTATTATTATTACTATTATTATTATTATTATTATTATTATATAAAATGGGTGCAGCAGATTCACTGCAAGCACCAGCAGTTGCACACATCCATGCATCCCTCAACAAACTGCCTTTACATAGGTAACTCCATCCTCCTCCTCCCCCCCCCCCAGTCTTTCATTCATAATTTTGCTACACCCATAAAATCAATTGCTCCAGCAGCTTGGAAGGGAATAAAAAAACCAGGGCACCCACCTTTATTGGTGACTTCCCAGGAGACTTCAAAGAGTAGAAGGTCTTCTACTGGTAAATCTTCGCTGTCCCATTGAGGGAGACCGTTGAGAGAAGTGACCGAAAGGGATCGGACGAGTGGCATTTTGCTCTTAGTCTTTGCTGTCTCCCAAGGCAAATAGTCTTTGTAACCTTGGTGCAGGTATCTGCAAAGGATGGGTCTTCCCCACTTTGTGCAGGAGGGGCTCCTTGTTTACCAGAGTGTGTGTGTGTGTGTGTGTGTGTGTGTGTGTGTGTGTGTGTGTGAGAGAGAGAGAGAGAGAGAGAGAGAGAGAGAGAGAGAGAGAGAGAGATTTGTCCAGTTAAAAAGGACGAAAGAAAGAAAGAAAAGGCAGGAAATTTAAAAAAAGAAAAAGAATAAAAGTAGTAAAACTTGTCTGAAAGCTCGGTAGGGTTTTCAACAAATTGAGAAATGAACTGAGTTCTGCAGTTGCTCGGCTCGGGTGTTTTTCTCCTGCTGGTTAAAATAGGAAGCTGTTAAGTCTGTGATTTTTTTTCTCACTTGCAAAGTTGAAATGGAGCATGCCAAGGAAGACTGCAGGGGAAAACGTAGGCTAGAAATGCAAGTATAAAAGGCTACTGTTTGTCGTTTCTGGTGGGGTTATGATAAAGCAGAGAAATATAAATAGCCCCTCGACTTAACAACCGTTCATTTAGTGATTGATTGAAGTTACAACAGCATTGAAAACAGTGACTTATGCCCATTTTTCCACACTTACGACCATTGCAGCATCTCCACGATCACGTTATCAAAATTCAGACGCTTGGCACCAATGGCTGCAGTGTCCTGGGATCATGTGATCCCCTTTTGTGACCTTCTGACAAGCTAAGTCCATGGGGAAACCAGAGTCACTTAACAACCATGTTACCTAAGTTAATAACTGCAGGGATCCACGTAACAACTGTAGCAAGAAAGGGTGTAAAATGGGGTAAAACTCATTTAACAACTGTTTCGCTTAGCAGCAGAGATTTTGAACTCCGTTGTAGTCATAAGATGAGGACTACCTGTATTGGAATCAGTTCTTTATCATAATAATCATAATAAAGTTGGAAGGGATCTTGGAGGTCATCTAGTCCAACCCCCTGCTCAGGCAGGAAACCCGATACCATTTCAGATAAATGGCTGTCCAGTCTCTTCATAAAAACTTCCAGTGTTGGAGCATTCACCGCTTCTGGAGGCAGGTTGTTCCACTGGTTAATTGTTCTAACTGTCAGGAAGTTTCTCCTTAGTTCTAGGTTGCATCTCTCCTTGATTAGCTTCCATCCGTTGCTTCTTGTCCTACTTTCAGGTGCTTTGGAGAGTAGCTTGACTCCCTCTTCTTTGGGGCAGCCCCTGAGATACTGGAACACTGCTATCATGTCCCCCCTCGTCCTTCTCTTCATTAAACTGGACATACCCAATTCCAGCAACCGTTCCTTATATGTTTTAGCCTCCAGTCCCCTGATCATCTTTGTTGCTCTTCTCTGTACTCTTCAGAAGATTCTTAAAATAAACATAAAACTGAATCCAGAAGTTTTCTTTTCATTCCTGATGGATAAAAAACTTGAAAGAAAGTCTGGAAGTTGGTGACTATATGCGAGAATCTCATATGCACAAAGACAGAAAGACACATTAATTCCCACAACGGAAAAATGGATGGTAAAACTGATGGAGCGGACAGAGATGGTAAAATCGTCCGTTTTAATGAAAGAGAAGAATCTTGTTAGTTTTATTTTCATTTGGAAATGACTTTATGCTGGAAACGGAGAAAATAAAACTTTGATTTAGGTTTTGATGACTAGAATGACATTTTTATTATAGAAATGGCTTGGAATATCTAGAGAGGTAAAGCATAAGGTTGAGGTTGTAACATTTTTTGTATTCTACAAAGTTGGAAGTTACTGCTTTTTTTCCTTTCCTTTTCATTGCACTTCTCTTTTTTCCTTGTTTAACTTTTCTAGCGTTTGTTTCTATCTGTATTTTATCTTACAATAAACTTTAATAAAATGGCGGCAGGGGAGGAAGACTGGAGATAAGGCTCATCTTTAGGATCTTCAAATAATGTATTCATTTTGATTTAACTAGTGAATTTACAGGTGAGTTTTCCCAGGATAAAGGGGATGTGAAGGCTGATGAATCACAAGGCAATGAGGCAAATTCCCACCTATGAAATTTTCCTGGGGGACTTTGGGCTAGTCGTATATTAGCCTGTATATTTCCCATCCTTACTATTTTTAGGAAAATTCCATTTTCCTAATCCGGTCAAAAATAATAATAATGCTTTGTCCACATGGAAAATCCCTGCCAGCCTGTGTGACTTAGTCAGCGACATTTCATTCAGCTTTTTTAATTCAAACCATTTATTTGTTCTGATACATGGATTTCCAGCTTTGATGGAATAGCCCTTGTAGATTGCACCTCTGCATCAAAGCCTGGCACAAAAGACTTCATCGTGGTTAGGCATCGTTACCTTGCCCAGGTCTGCTAGAAACCAAGTTTGCATCACCAGTATGCACCAATAGATGTCCCCACAGACAAAATGAAATCCATCTACTCAGTTATCTGAAGTCTTAGAGTAGTAGGGTGATGCCTCTGTAGATGGAGGGAAACTGAGCCATTTTGTGGTCTGTCTCTCCGTTACAGGATGGTAACTTTTGTCTATTCCATATCTAAAAGTTTGTGACATGCAAGTCTCTTCCATCTCACCTTAGCTAGGAGATAGTTTACTAGATAGTGTTGAAGGAAAAGTCTTCATCATGGTTCAGTCCAAGCCGGGAATAAACAACATGGTGACTGCTTTAGGAAGAAGGTTGCAGTTTATTGAAGAGAAGAACCAGACAGGAAGATGGCTCTGGAAGAAAAAGAAGGATGAGCATATGTAGGGAGTGGGTTTTTATACCCTCTGGAGCCTTTTGTTTGGAGTTGTTCCTGTGGCATGAACTTTGACCTGAGTGTGCCTTTCTGGTATTCTGATGGTGCTGGGTTAATCCTATTATGTCCCAAGGGTCATATCCTGCTTCCCTGGGGCTGGGGCTGATGATTCTTAGATTTTTGGTGTTGATTCTAAGGATCTTTCTTCCTAATCCAAATTTCCTGATTCCAGTCTTTCTGACAAGATTATCACCTGCATTTTGCAAACTTGGTTTCTGTTTGGGACAGAGAGACTTGTGGGGGTTGGTTTCTGCCTTTAAAATCCTTTAGGGAAATATATTCTGCCTTTTAAATATTTCCAAAAATATTTCTTTCTCTGGAGGTGGGGCTGACTTTCCACAATAGTTTCCTGGGACCTGTGGATGTCAACTCCCTTTATATACTAATACAAAAATAAGAGTAAACCCTTACTTACTTCTAGCGCTGATGTTGTTACTTAGTTTGGTAATGAAATGTCTGTAGAAAACCACCAAGGTCAGAAAGCACTAAGGGTTCCACAGTTCAACCCTATAAATATAATATTCAATCAGCAACCAGAAGCTGTTAAAATAATTACTGAAGCCGATCTGAATAAAATATATTTCTAGTCTTCTTGTAAAGTCAGGTTCCTGATCTGATCTACCTCGTAAGGCTGATCTATGTGTTGTCTTTTTTGGGTGAGATATTAGCTTATTTTTTTTAAGTATGTTCTTTTTCTCTTTTTTTACTTTCATTCCAGAACTCTAAATGGTTCCCTGAACTGGCCAGCCTCTTTAAGATGCACTTTTGAGCTGAGATACATGCAAAAGTCTCTTGAACGCCACTTCAACATATCTGCAGTGAAGAATTCACCTTTGGGCAGTCAGGAACCACTGCCCTTGTTCCGTTCAACTTCTCAGTTGAATCAACCTCCAGAATGAATACAGATGCAAGACTTCCTTGCCTTGCAGACATTCGTCAGCAGATGGCAATGCTGGTATTATTCAACTCGGATGGATGCTGGTCTGTTTTGTGGGAGCAAAACCAGGTGCTCCGCTGTGTGATTAAATCATAGGTGGATGTGTGTGGACCTCGCAATTTTAGGAAGCCTACAAAAGGGGGTCTTCTGCAGAGAAGGGAAGAGTCTGCTTCAGGTTGCCTTAAGGAACAGCGAGAAGACAGAGAACAAAGAAGACACGAAACTTTGAAATCAGAACTTCAATAAGGTAGGGTTTTTGACCTGAAGTAATGAGATACTCACTTTCAAAAGGAATAAAATTAAAAATTCTCCAGACTGAATTACAGTATGTTTTTTCTTTCTGCATTTGCTGGGTTTACGTTGGCAAATCTTAGAACTTCATCTACCAGTTGCTCAATTTTATTGATCAGCTATTGAAATTTCTCTTTTTAGATCAGAACTTGTCCTATTTCTCTTCTTTTTTCCAATGGTCCTGCTGCGCCTTGTTTAACCTTTTGCTTGCAACTGACTCTTTCATTTCTTCTGGACTGTTTTTTTTTTTTAGCTTTTATTACAATTTTATTTCACAATCTCATCAATTTGCTAGATTCCTCTGTGTAGTTTTGTATTCTTGAGCTAGACAAATTATTTAAACAAAACTTGAAAGCTGGAAACCCTGTTGCTTGTAGCCTGCATTCTTACTTTATCCTGAATTCTTTTCATAGTTTTTATGAAAACTATTAGGGCTTTAAAGACCTAAAAATATTTGGTCAAAGATGACAGAGGAATACAGGGAACAATCTTTCTAGAATATTACCATATTTCATAAAGTGGAGGAATCAGAAATTCTTGGCATTTCTGCAATGAATTTCAGGTCATATTATTGTTGAAAAAATAAGATAGAGTCTCTTAGACTAGACTACATTGAAACTTAGTTTAATTCAATGTTAAGCATTCATAAACAATTCATACTTCTTTTTCCAATTTCAGTTCTGATTATGGCTCAATTGTTAATTTTAAGATGTCTCTCACAACTTGAAAGAGTTACAAGCATCTTGGAGAAACAAACAACATTTTTTTCTTTAACAATAAAAATTTATTTCAGGAATTCATGTACACATATGCACATGCTGAATGCCAGTGAAGTTTAATAGAGGTTGTGAATGCTTTTTGGCTAATTGGAATAATGCAGAAAACTAGAAAATTCTTGGGTTTTTTAAAATTATCTTTTAAGAGGATAGTTCCAGAAATAAGATCATTTTGGATTCCTTCCTAGTGACCTAAAACTTGTCCATTAAAGCAAATAAAATTTATTCCACAGAAACATCTGAATTAGTTCACAACACTGATGGGGTCTCATTTAAGCCTGTGGATATTCAGTTTTGATCGTCTTTAGACAACTTCATTCAAGTTCAGATGCTAAGCCAAAGTTGTTGCTTGATGTGTAATAAATGCACAAGAGCATTATCTGAAAAGTATGATGGTCCCTTTCCTAACAAGATTATCAATGCAATAATAAAATAAATAAAATAAATAAAATAAAATAAAATAAAATAAAATAAAATAAAATAAAATAAAATAAAATAAAATAAATAAAATAAAATAAAATAAAATAAAATAAAATAAAATAAAATAAAATAAAATAAAATAAAATAAAATAAAATAAAATAAAATAATAAAATAAAATAAATAAAATAAAATAAAATAAAATAAAATAAAATAAAATAATAAAATAAAATAATAAAATAAAATAAAATATGCCAGCTTTTTATGATGGAGCACCCACAACTTCTGAAGTCAAGCTATTCCGCTTGTTCTGTCAGGAAATTTCTCCTTAGTTCTAGGTTGCTTCTCTCCTTGATTAGTTTCCATCCGTTGCTTCTTGTCCTGCCTTCAGGTGCTTTGGAGAATAGCTTGACTCCCTCTTCTTTGGGGCAGACCCTCAGACATTGGTAGACTGCTATCATGTCACCCCTCGTCTTTCTCTTCATTAAACTAGACATACCCAATTCCAGCAGCCGTTCCTTATATGCTTTAGCCTCCAGTCCCCTAATCATCTTTGTTGTTTTTCTCTGTACTCTTTCCAAAGTCTCAACATCTTTTTTACATCGTGGTGACCAAAACTGGATGCAGGATTCCAAATGTGGCCTTACCAAGGCCTTGTAAAGTGGTATTAACACTTCACATGATCTTGATTCTATCCCTCTGTTAATGCAGCCTAGGACTGGGCCGCATCCTTAAAATCTCAAACCACAACGATTCTGCCCCAGGGCTGGATGACATTTTAGAACAGCAGTCCCCAACCTTGGCAGCTTGGTGGCCTGGCGGGGGGGGGAGGGGAACTAAGGGGTACATGGGCAGGCATGCGTGTGGGAGCAGCCCTTGGGCATGCAGCAGGCCAGCGCGCACACGTGAAAGTGCCCACCAGCCCGCCGCTTTCACAAGTTGAGCTGCATGCATGCACACACGCGCTCCGACCAGCCACTCATGCGGCACAATTTTGAATAGGCCACAGCCCGGTAGTGGGTCACAGCCCGGGGGTTGGGGATCCCTATTTTAGAAGACTTTTCTCTCTATCTGTAGGAAAAGAGTTGGCAGAACTTGGGGGTGAAGTGAAAAGTAAGTTCAGCCTAGAATCCCTATGTAGCCACAAGAGAACTAAATCAACACCCCTTTGAGAGCCCTTGACCCTTATCTAATTCCTATCAAGTGTCAAGAAGATTCATGTGCATAGACTTTTTACAATAAATCAGATTAATTGGACCTTCAAGTGGGGACCTGGTCTTTCAAACCGAACACTATCTGCTTCATTGCCCAATTTATCCCTCATCTGGCAGATCCTTAAATATATTTTTAAAAAGGAAGGAATTCTGCTAGATTCCCACACAGCTGAGTTCTTATTGTAAACATGGAAAACCACTTTTGCTTGGGCTGTAGCTGAACACCATAAATATCTTCTCCAGAACATTATTACACGAAGAGGAATTTGTTCCTGTAACAATTTGCAAGGGCTATTAAAGACGCTTTTAGTTAACATAATGCACAGTTATCAAGAGGGCAATAAAGCTGTAAACAGCAATTCATGAAGAAATTTAAACAGTGCTGTTCACTGTTTTGTTGCCCTCTTGATAACTGTGCATTAAGGCATAACATATATTTTGAGCACTTATAATAAGCAATAAAAATAATAAGCTGATAAAAAACAGGATCGCCAACATGATCGCCAACGTCCGATAATGGATATGGCACAAGAAGAAGAAGAAGATAATAAGCAACTTGATTCAGGTGGTCCTCAACTTACAACCACTACTGGGACCGGTTTTGTGGAGAAAGGTTTTTCCACGGACTGGAGAGTGTTTTGTGTGCTGCCTGCATCCCACAGATGGGGCTTTGCTTGTTTGTGTGGACCGGTTGCTGGCATGCTGCAGCCCGGTACTGGTCCACGGACCGGGGGTTGGGGACCCCCGGATTAAAGAATCTATAAAGAGGATAAACATGCAGATAAATGTAGTGTTTTAGGTATGGTTGAAATGTACATCATTAATGCATCACTGCAGCTCACATCTAGTCTATGGACACAAAAGAAGGGGAAAGCATCTTCCAGATTCTGTGCTACATAGAGACAGACATTCTTCTCGAAAACCAGGCATGTGAGGTAAAATTTTAGAATGGCAGGAAGAAGCTGAAGCAAGCAAAGAAATAAAAAAAAAAATGAAGTTGTAATATGTAGATAATCCTAGTCAAAAGCAGGGGTTGGGGACCCCAGAATTAGGCCATCAAGTTCAGACATAATAGAGTCAAGTGGTCAGAGCAATGTATGTCAAATGAATATAGTACAGCAATTGGGTTTGTTAATCTGCGTTTGGGGCGCCAGCGTCTTGTATGAAACCAGTTATCAAATAAAGTCAACCAACCTGTTAATCCCCGTCCACTTGTCTACTATGCAGGATAGTTGTAGAAATACATGTTCTGTGTATGTACATTAGGGGAAAACTGAATATTTCATCTACTGCTGCTTAGAGTTGTTCATTTGGACACATAGCAAGCAGAATTTGGCATGTCTAGCCAATTGAAGATTAGGGGGGACATGATAACTATCTTCCAATCTTTGAAAGGCTGTCACAGAGACGAGGGGATTGAGTTATTCTCCAAAGCACTTGAGGGCAGGACAAGAAGTAATGAGTGGAAGCTTGTTAAGGAGAGACCCAACCTAGTAGAAATTTCTTGTCAGTGAGGACCATCACTCAATGGAATAGCTTGCTCCCTGAATTGTGAAGGCTCCATTGCTGGAGGTTTCCAAAAATAGACAGGACAACCAGTTGACCAGGATGGTATAAGGTCTCCTGCTTTGAGCTGGGGATTGGACTAGAAGACCTTTGAGGTCCCTTCCAACTGTATGATTATTCTATGTTCTGTGATGGAGACTTTTGTTTGTTTTCTCTTTTCTTCAGAAACTTTCATAGGGATTCAGACATGATTAAGCTCCTATTCTTACTGTCCTTCATGACCGTTCTCAAACAAAGCAGAATTCTTGGAAAACCTGTCCATGGGGACTTCAGTTCCATTCTGAAGGCTGGCTTCTCAGGTATGTGTTGCAGATTTGCCACTGTCCTACCTGCCTCTTGTATTTGCTGACATTGCACACTGTTCCCAGCTAGTTGCTGGTGGGTCAAAATCATGGCAGGTTGTGACTGTGTTGTTCCTCACCCATAGACAGAATCTTACCAAACTGAAGCATACTAACACCCACCCATAAGGTATATACTTTGAGAACTATTAGGGAGGAGCTGTCTTCATCCTCTTCCTCCCACACATACTGTCTGAACTGAGTTGTCTCTTGCTCCTCCCTCCTGGGAATCCAGACTACACTCCACCACACTGGGCCAGTATTCAATTATGGGAGCCTTCCAGACTTTCAGCACACAATAGAGTCATTCATTTATGGCTGCCCCTGTTCATTTGTTTCCTGTGTTTCATATGGTACCTTGCTGTATCCTGCGTTCTGCAGCTGAATCTCCTTTCCTAGATCTACCTCTTGAATGGCAGAAAAAGAGGAGCTCCTATGCCGCGGCCCAAGACTCTGAAGATCCCAACTTGGCTGATCCTGCCAGCCTTTGCTATTTTATCCAGGAGACCGAGACAGAAAGTCAGATCTCGTGTAGGCTTCGGTTCACCAGAAGTAAGTTTAACTTCAATTCTTTCGGACTCCGCTTTGGAAAAAGGCAGGGGTCTCCCTTGGCTGAAGATGGACAATGGGCTTCTCAAAACCACGGGGAAATCATGAACACCCTGCTCAAGCCCAACCTGGAGAGAAGATTGGCTCGGTGTGAGGACCATTCAGAAGACAATTGTTAACTTTTGAAAAGCCAGTGTCAACAGCTTAAGGCCACCAGTTGAAACAGTGGCTCTCAAAGGCAGCATTTGGAGAGATAATTTCCATCACAAACTCCTCAACAATGGTTCTTAGCCACTGGATATTCAATGCAGATAGTCCTCGACTTACGGCTTCAGTTAGCACCAGAATTTATGTTGCTAAGCAAGGCAGTCATGAACAGCAACCGATTATAGGACCTTTTTTGGCCACCATTGTTAAACGACTCCCTGAAGTTGTTCAGTGAATCATGTGGGGTCGCTAAGCAAATCAGCTTCCCCTATTGACTTGGCTTGTTGGAAACCAACTGGGACCATCACAAGTGGCAATCCCAGAACCCTAGGATGCTGCAACCATTGTAAAAAAAAAAAAAGCTGGTTGCCAATTTTGATCAT
The DNA here is from genome assembly GCF_001527695.2 of Protobothrops mucrosquamatus. Lineage (NCBI taxonomy): Eukaryota > Metazoa > Chordata > Lepidosauria > Squamata > Viperidae > Protobothrops > Protobothrops mucrosquamatus. The sequence continues at coordinate 51,177 of NW_015389532.1, forward strand.
GTGACCCTGGGGCGCTCCAACTGTTGCAAATGTGAGGAGTAGTCATAAGCCACTTTTCTCAGTGTCACTGTAACTTAGAACCGTCGCTAAACAGACAGTTGTAAGTTGAGGACCATCTTCATTTCTTTCTAAATCTAAAACCTTGCAGCTTAAGCATTTATCTCAAAATATATTAAAACGTCACGACTTTCCATATCTGTTAGATATGTTTGCTCAAAGAGAGATAAAACCTGTATCTCATGCATGCAGTTGTAATAAAACCTCATGATCTCAAGTGTGTGCATGGACCGTTTGCCTCCATTTCTTTTGTGCAACATCTGCGTTCTCTGAGACCTTTGGAGCCACCTAAGTGACATTCACCCCCCAACTTGAAAACGCATCATTAGGAGGACAAAAGAGTGTGCTTGTTTGCATATTAATGGTGCATGCTAATAAGTCCCTTGCGCGCCTCTCTTTCCCTGGACATTTCCACACCGTTTGTATTTTGCTTTATTCCCATTGTAATTCCACTCCTGGGTGATCTCACATTGTTGCTTATCGTGGCTAGCTTAAGCTGACCTATTTCTGGCAGGGCTGCAGCACATCTAAAAATAAAAACCGCCTCGAAGTGGAGCTGCACTGCTGTTTAACAGACCTGTTATTGTTTTCTTGGCAATCATGCAAAAGCAAATTGTTACCCCTTTTTTATGATTTTTTTTTCAACATCTTGGTCTAGCCTCAACCTGAATTTTCTCCTGGCATCCAGAGGCTCACCAGATCCTTCCTTCCTTCCTTCCTTCCTTCCTTCCCTTCCTCCCTTTTAATTCCTTTTTTCCTTCCTTCCTTCCTTCCTATATTTCCCTCCCTCCCTTTTAATTCCTTGTCTCCTTCCTCCCTCCCTCACTTCCTCCCTCTTTCCTTCCTTCCCTCCTTCCTTCCTTCCCATCTTTCCCTCCATCCCTTTTATTTTTTTTCCTTCCTTCCTTCCTTCCTTCCTTCCTTCCTTCCTTCCTTCCTTCCTTCCTTCCTTTTCTTCCTTATCTTTCCCTCTTTTAATTCGTCTCCTCACTTCCTTCCTCCTTCCCTTCCTCCTTCCTTCCTTCCTCCCTCCCTTCTTTCCTTCCCATCTTTCCCTCTCTCCCTTTTAATTTTTCCTCCCTCCCTCCCTCCCTTCCTTCCTCTCTCTCCTCTCCTCTTCTTTCCAGCGGCTAAGTCTGCCTTCTGCTCTGATCCACAATTGATCTAGAAAAATAAAAAAAAAATGGCAGGTCCTGCAGGACCAAAAGTGCATAACTTTGGAGGAAACATGGTGACTTGCCTTTTCTTGGTCAGCTCCCTCCCCACCCCTATCCCCTTTTCATAGAGGTTCAACCCCTGTGTCATCATGCCAAGAAGTTCTCCTTCCAATAAAATAAACACAATTAGAAATGCAATGGAAGGAGGGTGCCTTCCTTATCTTTTTGTGACCTTGACTATTTTTGGAAGTCACTGGAAAACACAAAACATAGCAATAGCACTTAAGACTTATAGACCGCTTCATAGTGCTTTATAGCCCTCTCTGAGCAGTTTACATACTGCCCCCCAACAATCTCAGTCCTCATTTGACCGACCTCGGAAGGATGGAAGGCTGAGTCAGGATTGAACTGGCAAACTGCTGGCAGAGTTTGCCTGCAATACTGCATTCTAACCACTGCGCCACCAAACACATGGATTGAATGAATATTTCCAGCAATGGATACAATAGTTTTGATCACCAACTATTGCAAAAAAAGTTGTAAAATCGGGAATGGTCAGTATGACCCCCTTCATGATTGGTATGACTTATGACTGTAATTCCCGGCTCAAATATGTTTTAAAGTTGAGGACTACTCGTATTTTTCTAGGGTGCACTTAATGTTGCTTATCCTGAGGGAGAATAGCGCAATGGGTACATACTGTACATATGAACGTGGGAAAGATATTCCAATTCACAGATTTAATATACATCCCTATCAATAGTTAAGTGATACATCCAGTCAGTTCAAGAATACCTAGGTGGGAATAGAGAACAGCCAAAAACATGTGGACATATTATCTATGGCCCTCATTACTCATATATATATATATATATAGCCTGGACCACGGCATTGTCCAAAAACTAATATGCAGGTAGTTTCGTTATCAAGACATAATTTAAGTCTGAAAATTCCACATTCTTCGGGACTTGCAGAAAAAATCCATTTCACTGCATAAGGACATCACAACGCAAGACAACGCATTGCAGAAATAAATGAACTGAGTCTTCTTTTCAGTTTCTCCCTTAATAAACCTTTAGGAAAAGCATTTTCTAGTTCTGCCTTTTCATTTCATTTCTCCATCTGGGCTTGATTATTGAAAATTCTTTTCTTCCATTCCTGCTTCTACTGTATGAATTAATTTGGCATTAAAACAACTTCTCTTTGCAGGACTTCGCAGCACAAAGGAGAAAAAATAGTTGCTAATTTAAGATTCCCACAAAAAAGATATATTACCATTTTTTTTATATCTCTATAATGACTTTTATGGGAATAAGCAGCCAATTTTCAGTAACAAGTCCTAAAAAATTGAAAATCTTGATTCATCGACGTTTGAGAATCCTAGATCCCTGCAGCATTCTTAGCCAATATACTTAAGGCAAAAAGCAAATTATCTGCTTGTATTATTAATCTTCGGAAAAGTAAGTTAGCACGAATGAGTTATATCATGGAAGCTTTTAAATGAAAGGCAATCAAGTTAATGTAGGGTTCCTGAAACAGTGATATAATCAACCCAATGCTATTGATTACTAATATTAAGTTTCATCCCCCCAAATGGAATTATACAGTATTTGAAGCTTAATTAATTGGAATTATCTGTAGGACGAGTCACAAATGTGGCAATAACTGAGTATCTTTTTTCGCAATTGTTTTCTTCTCAGCAATGGAAAGTATCTGATAACTACACATTTAATGAGAGGTTGCTGAATTGTACAGATTCCTTGAAAAGTATGGTTTCATATTAACTCACTGAAAAGTTTTGTCCTTCATGAAATAGATGTTGACTGGACATATGCATTGTGTTAAAGCCATAGCTTATCAGAAGAAATCACAAATGTGTGCATGGATACATATTCAGTTGATACTAAGCAAACCATACACCAAGGGCCTTCAAACTTGGCAACTTTAAGACTTGTGGACGTCAACTCACAGAATTCCTCAGCTAGCCAGGGCTGGCTAAGGAATTCTGGGAGTTGAAGTCCACAAGTCTTAAAGTTGCCAAGTTTGAAGACCTCTGCCACACGCTATGTTTTACTGTGTTGCAGAAGCCACTTTAGATCCCTTAGCATTCCTAGTCAATATAATACATCCAAGATTTAAAAAAAAAAACAAATTATCTTCCGGTATTACTAATCTTCTGAATAAAAAATTAAGTGAGAATCGGTCATATCATGGCTGAAAACTTATTTATTCGTATCCCGCTTTTATTATTTTTAGAAATAACTCAAGGTGGTAAACATATCTAATCCTCCTTCCACCCCATTTTCCCCACAATAACCCTGCAAGGTGGGCTGGGTTGAGAGTGTTGATTAGCCCAGTCACCCACGTGGATTTCATGCCTAAGGAGGGACTAGAACTCACCGGCTCCTGATAATTGGACCAAAGTCACCCAATCAGCTTTTACGCCTAAGGCGGGACTTCGACTGCTTGAAATAAGCAAAAACGAACTCGCGATACAGAAGGAGAAAAAATGAAAATGAAACAAGAATGGGAGCACACACAAAAGAGCTGGTTTTATTTGTTCGGAAGGTCTGCCTTTACAACAACGTGGGTCTTAACTGTGGTGGAGGAAAGCTGATACCTTTTCAAGGTGTTTTACTGGAAGCTCAGCTATGGAGTTAACATGAACGTGTCGGCTTAACACTGCTTGTCTTCTTAGTTATGGGGAAAGGAAGCATCTCGAGTGCCTACAGATCTTTAAGGTCCTTTTGGACATTCCACAACGTAGAGGCGCTGTTCTGGAGCTGAGCCACTTCGTTATCCTTCAGCTTTTGATTGATCACACTGGTCAACCCTACAGATCCCAGCACGCAAGGAAGGCTCAGGAACACTTCATTTTCAATGCCATACATACCCTGCAAGAAAAGATAAGAGAATTAGAAAATCCTCCATTCTCAGAGCCTTACTCTCAGGGCATGCAATCACTGTTGACTACGTAGATTGTGGCTATGTGGGGATTCTAGGCTGATCCCTCTTTTAACTCCACTCCCCGGATCTGTCATTCCTCTTATACCAGCGGTAGGCAACTTTGGCTCTTTTATGACTTGTGGACTTCAACTCCCAGAATTCCCCAGGCAGGGATTTGAAGTCCACAAGTCTTTAAAGTCGCCAAGTTTGAAGATCCCTGACCTAAAACAAAGAGAGAGAGAGAAGTGTATGAAGAAGGGAAAATACCCTCATCTCACAACAGTCCTTACCTTTACCATGGTAGACACTGGGTGGACCCGAGAAAGGTTCTTCAGAATGGTTTCTAGAAGATCAGCAACACTAAAGCCAATGGCCCAGTTGGTGTAGCCTTTCAGTTTGATCACTTCGTAAGCACTATTGGGACACAAAGAGGAAGGGTAGGTCAGCTTGGTCAATGGGAAACAAAAAGCTCTGAAACGGTTAAGTCTGCAGAAGTATCTGAAATCGTCCTTCTTAAGAGGAGACAAACATCCGTCATTTTCAAATAAGGAAAATTCAAACGAGGTAGCCGTGAAAGGAGAACTTGACCATCTACTACAGGGGTATCAAACTCAATTTCATTGAGGGCCATATCAGCATTGCGGTTGCCCTCGGGGGCCAGGTGGGTGTCTCCAGGGTGGGTGCAGCCTACTGGGTGGGCATGGATGGAGTGGGTGTGGCCTGCTGGGTGGGCATGGCCAGATCTACATCATTCATGTCAAGGGTGCCTGTGGGGGCCTGGGCAGGAGTGGGACAGATCTGAGGGTCTCTGGCAGAAAGGGGAGGGACCAGGGCAGAGCCCATCAAGCCGGATATGTGAAGTAGGCTAGGGCCATTTGCTGGCCACTTCCAGGCGATGGTGCATTTCTTCATTGCTCACAAAGGGTGACACCTCCCCAGCATGCACCCAGGGAGTGGGGCCAACGCGGCAGGGGCTGATTCCTCGCTGTTTCCAGATGGCCTTGTGGAGGTAAGACTGAATGCATTTCAGCATAGATGGCCACCACAAAATTGGCCAGCCTGGGTCAGGGCCAAGGCAGCGGGGGCCATTCCTTCACTGTTTCCAGGATGGCTTCGCGGGCCACATGAAACCACTTCGTGGGCCGCATCCGGCCCCGGGGCCTTGTGTTTGACATGTCTGATCTACTATATTCTTCCCCGTTTTCCCACAACGTGTGTTGGTCTATGGTTCGAAATACTCCAAGTTACAGCCTTTGAATACTTTCTTTGGGAATTATCAGATGCGTATCTCTAGGAACTGGATTGGGGTAAACCATAACCCCAATCAAGGAACTGCTAAACAAAGTAACAGTAAACAGCCAATCCAAAGAATCACTCCAGTCAACACTAACAAGCCACTAGACTAGAATATAAACAGAGCAAACAGAGTTGAATAATTCACCCCATCTGACTCCTTCCAGCCACCTCGCTGTGCCCGACTCAGCCAGCTGATTTGCTGAGGCCAATTTGCAGCAGCCAATTCGCCAAGGAACAATTCAATGCAGAATAACTCAAGAGAGGGACAAGTAGAATTGCAGCTCACTCCTGCCTTTATGACTTTTAACTTGAGAAGGTTCAAACCTCAAGCAAGGCGAGGCCCGCTGCAATTCACTTATCCCTCTCTTGAGTTACTAGCACTGATGATATTTTACCTAGTTTGGGTAATGAAATGTCTGCAACAAAACAACCAATCTCAGAAAGCACCAAGGACCCCTTCAAACCGAGAATTTCAGGTGCCAAAATATGCTTGCAGGCTTACCCACGGGTATGTATGCAATACTTTTTTAAAGTAACTGTGTATCCAGATGGATAAGCTCTTCTGCGGATAAGCTGACCCTCAAAATTTTAATCGAAATACCACAAAAAACACGCCCCACACACCCATAAGCTAGTTGTGAAAATTGAAACATTAAAGAAATTTCAAGGATTGGCTTATACGCGGGTAGCACATTTTCAAAGGTGTATTGGGAAAAAAATGAGACTCTGTTTATCCGCAGATGGGCTTACCCACAAGGTATATACGGTACTTTTGGTCCATTTTTTTTGTTTTGTCTGTTGCTTGCATGATTTCATTGCACCATACCTCTCAACCACCTGCTTGTGCACTTTCTTCCACTCCTCCGGATCTTGATCAGTCCCCAATTGTGGGTTCAAATCCTGGAGACAAACACCGGCTACGTTGACCCCGCTCCAGATCGGTACTGAAAAGGGTTAAAGAGAATTTACTGCAATGTAGTGTAAGTGATGGTTCTACCTTCAAACAACGCCATTTATGTCTCTGTTACAGTGAAGTTAATCAACTTTTAAGATGTGCAGACTTCAGCTCCCAGAATTCCCCAGCCAGCATGGAGTTGAAATCTACATATCTTAAAAATGTCAAATTTGAAAACAAAAACAAAAACAGGCAGTCCTCAATTTACGCCCAGTTGCTTCTCCCCACCCCTCAGTCATGTGATCGCATTTTGGGTGCTTAGCAACTGGCCTGGCTTGGTGGCCATTTGCAGTATCCTGCGGTCATGTGACTGCAATTTAAGACATATTTTTTTTTGCCAGAAACTGGTGTTTATTTCCGATTTCCGGCAAAAAAACAACAAGGCCCACTGGAGACAAGAGGTTTGATTAACGAATGCCAGGTAAAACGGTTGTAAAATTATTATTATTATTATTATTATTATTATTATTATTATTATTATTATTATTATTATTATTATTATTTATTGAATTTATACACCGCCCTATCTCCCTTACGGGACTCAGGGCGGTGAAAATTGGATTTGGTCAAATAGTGACCTGCTTAACAACCGGTACGATTTACAACCATCATTCTGGGCTCAATTACGGTTGAAACTTGAAGGCTATCTGTAGTTAAATCCTTTCTTTAAGAGTTATCAAGAGTTTCTGAAGTATGCTAATTTTCTGGAGAAGAACTCATCTCTTGTGAGGCGTTAAATTAATCTGCTAGAGGATGGGCTCCAGCATGACAAAATCTCTGATCCCGGTGACTGACCTAGATTGTATCCTGTTAAATTAATATTTTATCTTTTTGCTTATCCTCAAGAGGAAAAAGATGCTTTTCTTTGTCTCTTTTTTTTAAAAAAAAAGTAAAGCACAATCCTAGCAGAAACTAAAACAAGCAAAACCTGTAAACCAAAGATATAAAGAGAATTTAGGATGGCTATGGCCTCATATAACCAATTAATTCAAATATGTCTTTATCAAGTCTTACGAAAGTAAATTATTTAAAAGGCTGATATAAACCATGCATGTCTAAGAGAGAATTGAACTGTTGGCTGCAGAGAGCTGAGCATGTGTTTTCCTTTTATATTCTTTCTAATGCTTTGTTTTAAAAAAATTCTCATCTCTCATGCCAGGCAAATAATTTGAGATTACATCATCTTTTTTCCCCTAGGACATAGGTTATCTTGCGTTAAACATTTTTGATCAGTGCTCAGACATTTTTCAGGGATAGTTAATCCAGGTAAAATTCTACTCCCAATATTTGAACTACCCACGGAGTGTCTTTCTTAAATTTCCAAATCATTGCTGGAAGTTCTCCTATCTAATCAAAGATGGGACTTATGACTCTTTGTTGTTATTGTTGTTAGTTGCGAAGTCGTGTCCGACCCATCGCGACCCCATGGACAATGTTCCTCCAGGCCTTCCTGTCCTCTGCCATCTTCTGGAGTCCATTTAAGCTCATGCCTACTGCTTCATTGTCTCCATCCAGCCACCTCATTCTCTGTCGTTCCCTTCTTCTATTGCCCTCAATCTTTCCCAGCATTAGGCTCTTCTCCAGTGAGTCCTTCCTTCTCATTAGGTGGCCAAAGTACTTGAGTTTCAACTTCAGGATCTGGCCTTCTAAAGAGCAGTCAGGGTTGATCTCCTCTAGGACTGACCGGTTTGATCGCCTTGCAGTCCAGGGGACCCGCAGGAGTCTTCTCCAGCACCACAGTTCAAAAGCCTCAATTCTTTGGCGCTCAGCCTTTCTTATGGTCCAACTTTCACAGCCATACATTGCGACTGGGAAAACCATGGCCTTGACTATATGCACTTTTGTTGGCAGGCTGATGTCTCTTATGACTTTTAACTCCTGCCATTTTTTACTTTCCTGATATAGTGACACAAGATATCAGAACAAAGTTCAGAAGAAGTGATTCTGATCACAGAAGGAATTGGTTTGGCTGCGTAAAGAAAACCACTGGCAGGCCGACTTCAATGCTTTCTAGATATTTTGGACTATAACTCCCAGGAACACCTTATCCGAATGATCTCTAGCAAGGGACTGGAGGAGATGTAGCGCAGAACATCTGGGAGGCATCGTGTTGTCTGCCAGGAGAAGTAAGGCCTACTCACCACTGGAATCACCATGTTCGCCCAACACCCAACCGTGACAGCTGGAAGGATGGATGCCCAATTTTTCTGCCATCAAAAAGCGGAATCGAGCAGAATCAAGGTTACAACCGCTACCAATGACACGATGCTTCGGCAGGCCACTAAGTTTCCATGTGACGTAGGTCAGGATATCCACTGGAAAAGGGAAGACAAGACAGACAGACTGAAGGATGGATCCTCCAAGCATCTGGTTAAGATGGCAGCCTCGGGGTTAAAAACTGCAGATCAGCTCTTTGGCAAGATTTGCATGCAACTTTGATCCTGGCCACTTTGCTTATACACCATGGTTTCTTAGTGCCACAGGTGAACCCAAAACTTTTGACTTCACAAAACGGGCAAAACAAATATGCAAATATAAGTAGTTCTTGACTTACAACTTATTGAGTGACCTTTCAAAGTTACAGTGGCGCTGGAAAAAGTGGCTCTTGATTGCGCCTCCCATTTAGGACTGTCACAGCATCCTCATGGTCACATGATCAAAATTTGGGTGCTTGCCCAGCGGTATTTATGATGATTGCAGCATCATGGGATTATATGAGCGCCATCTTTCCCAGCCAGCTTCCAACAAGCAATAGGAAAAGTGCTTAATGACTTTGTGATTCACTTAATACCTGGCTGAGGAATTCTGGGAATTGAAGTCCACAAGTCATAAAAGGGCCAAGTTTGAAGATTCCTTGACTTGTGGACTTCAACTCCCAGAATTCCTCAGCCAGCGTGCCTGGCTGAGGAATTCTGGTAGTTGAAGTCCACAAGTCTTAAAGTTGCCAAGTTTGAAGACTCTTAACTTAAGTCATTCATTTAACAACCATGGCAAAAAAGACTGTAAAATTACATGCGAGCCACTTAACAGCTTCCTTGCTTAGCAATGGAAATTCTTGTCACAATTGTGGCTGTAAGTCAAGGACTACTTGTATCTGCCTGGTTGTGTAGTTATAACCATATGCATCACTATCTTTAACAAAAGTACTGCAAACCTACATTTCTATTATTTACTGCTTATCTATTTTCTATTCTGCACAAAGAGATTCCAGGATAATACTTGTAAATGTGGAATAAACCTAAACATTTAATGCAGCATATAGTGACATCTGCGCATACGTACATATCCAAACTGGATTAAGGTATTAAAAATAATGCGTATTTGTTTTATAACATGCTCCAATCTTAAGCTGGATAGTTTTATATATAATAACCAGAGAGCCGAGCGATGTCTGGTTTCAAGCATCAGACTTTCCACGTAATGCTTTTTGACCCCAAACCAACATTTACCTGGGTTTGACACCACCAGAATGATGCAATTTGGGCTGTATTTCACAACTTGGGGGATAATGAACTTGAAGACATTTACGTTCCTCTGAACTAAATCAAGACGGCTTTCTCCTTCCTGCTGGCGCACACCGGCGGTTACAACCACCACTTTTGAATTAGCGGTCACCGAATAATCTGAAGAAAAGGGAAGGAGAGGTGAAGTTACGTGAAGGATCATGTTGGGTTTTCTCCAAACTTTTGCAAAGAACAGAGAAATCCCGGTTGCCAAGAATCTTCCTGCTCTTCTTCAACAACCACTTGGTTGCTCACCTAGCTGAAATTTTGGTCAGCAATGACTACCGAGATATTCAGTAATCAGGACAGGATCGCTCGTGACTTCCTGATGATCTTCCAACTAATTGGCCAAAGATTTGTTTTGGATGGGTGACAAGGAAAGGAAGTAGTAATAAAGGAGAACATGTGTAGCTCAGGGTTGAAATGGGGGGTCCTTGATGCTCTCTGAGCTTGGTTGTTTTCTTGCAGACGTTTTATTACCCAACTAGGTAACATCATCAGTGCCAGTAAGGGGGTGGGGTTTGCTCCGAGTTTATATTCTAGTGCTTAAAGATTCCTTGATTGGACTGTTTGCTGTTGGGATTCCTTGGCAGTTTCTTGATTGGGGTTTAGTTTGACTGTTGGTCTGATGTTAACTTTGGAGTTAATCTATGCTGATCTGGGTTCTGATTGCTGATGGACAATCAGAACCCTTTTGCATAATCTATAGATGTTGCTAATGTCTATACCTCTTGTCAACGCTGCTAACATCGGATGTTTTTGCTTTGATAACAGATGGAGATGCAACCCTTTTCTTCTTATGTTTTACTCTTAGAGTTAGAGTTAGATGATGCTGGGGAGAGGAATGTGCATGAGAGTTTAGCTAGACATAACAATACTGAACCTAGTGTGAGAACCAAGGTTATTGAAATAAGAGATGATAAGAACTGGCAGGCTGGAGAACTGGAGGGGAAACCTGCATTTCAAACTAATTGGAGAATGTGATTTATGACTGTGAATTGGAGGAGGGAATTGTGCTTTGATACTATGTGCTCAGGGGAGGGGAATTCAGTTTTTGGCTTTGACTATGTAAGTGCCGAAGTTATGCTACTCAAATAAAGATTCTTTAAGGTAAACAATGCCTCGAAGTTCTTTGAAGAGTTTCATCTGTCGGAAACATGACACCTCTATTGATGGCTAATTTGTCTGAGTGCCAGGCTTCTAGAAATTCTCTGCTGTTTTTGGACTTGGCTTCGTCTAGGATGGTCACATATTCCCAACTGAAACTATGGTTAAGTCTATCGATATGCTGTGAAATTAATTAAAGAGTTTTCATCAAGTCTTCTGACTGCTCGTTGGTGTTCAAAGGGGGTGTGAGACACAATGCAAACCTTACCCTTGTCTGCTACAATCTTAGGTGTCTTCAGAAATAAGCTTCCATGTTGTAGATCCAGCATTTCTCCTCTCAGTTTGTCTTCCAGGACATCAACGAGAGCAAGTTCATCGCAGAGACCCTGGCATCAGGAAGAAACATGGCGTCAACAGTTAAGCATGAGGACTGCAACCTTGGCACGCTTGGCGTGTTAACCAAACGGAGGTCCATCTCATCATGGAAGTGATCCATCCAGCTTAAGCAAGCCTTGATACCTTCTTGCATCACAGCAGATACAGAACCAGAACAAGCTTCTCAGCCAGGAATAAATCACAGGTGGCCTTCAAAATTTGTTCTTGTATCGTTAAAAAATCTAATTTATTAGCGGCCATCACCTTAATCTGTTTTGAGCTGGATTCTGACGCTAATAGAGCTAGACCTAGTTAGTCAATGGACAGGAGACCATGAGGACGTCTCCAAGCTATAAGGCAATCATGGCAAAACTCCTGGTGTTCATGTGGTCACAATTTGGGTGCTTGGCCACTGGCTCACATTCACAACGATTACAGGATCTTGTGGGGATGCGATTTGTGATTTGCAAACCTTCCCAGCCGGTTTCTGGCAAGCCAAGTCAACGGAGGAAGTTGGATTCATTTAACAACTAGGTGATTCGCTTAACAACCCCCGGATTTGCTTAATGACTGCAGTGAAAATGTTTGTAAAATCAGATTCAGCCCTGTGTCGACTCAGTTGATGATTATCTCATTAGTGACCAAAATTCAGGCTTCAATTGTGGTTGTACGTCACGGAGTGCCTGTGCAACAATTTGTGGCCAATGTTTGAGATCACAATTGAGGCCAACGTTTCTGTTGCTAAGCGAGACATTTGTTGAGTGAATTTTACCCCATTTTATAACCTTTTTTGCCACAGTTGTTAAGTCAATCACTGGCAGTTGTTAGTTAGTAACGCAGTTGTTAAGTGAATCTGGCTTCCCCCATTGACTTTGCTTGACAGAAGGTCGTAAAAGGGGATCACGTGATCCCAGGACACTGCAACCGTCATAAATACGAGTCAGTTGCCAAGTGTCTGATTTTAATTAGGTGACCATGAGGATGCTGCAATGATCTTAAGTGGATGCTGCAATGATCTTAAGTGTGAAAAACAGTCATAAGTCGCTTTTTTTCAGTGCTGTGGTCATTTCGAACAGTCACTAAATGAACTGTTGTAGGTCGAGGACTACCTGTGCTCGATTGGAATCTAGCCTTTTTAAATACTGCATTGAATTGTCCATGCCATCTGGGAATCTTCTGCATGAAAGCCAGCACATCAACATCTCAAATGGACATACGTACCTTTTCCAGGACACTGACAGCACAGGCCATCCCCACTTGGCCGACTCCCACCACGGTGATCTTGTTGTTCGGTTGAGTGCTGGGCTGGGTAATTGGGGTAATCAGTTTGTCCTTGAGGGAAGCCATTGCTTTCTGCAAAAAAAGAAAGGAAAAAAACAAACATGAAATGACCTCACCAATTCAATGCGTTACTGAGGTGGGAAATTGCAATTGCCAAGATATATCACCAGGATGAACTAGAATTCTATCCTCTTTAGACAGGGTTCTCCGAACTTGGCAACATTAAGACCTGTGGACTTCAACTCCCAGAATTCTGGAAGTTGAGGTCCATCAGTCTTAACGTTGAACAGGTTTGGATTATCCTACTCTTTAATCAACGTTTTTCTCTCAGTCAAGATTAGATAACCTTTATTGTCATTTTTTCCGGTGGGCACAACTGTTGTTAGTTGCAAAGTACTGTCCGACCCATCGCGACCCCATGGACAATGTTCCTCCAGGCCTTCCTGTCCTCTACCATCTTCTGGAGTCCATTGAAGCTCATGCCTACTGCTTCAGTGACTCCATCCAGCCACCTCATTCTCTGTCGTCCCCTTCTTCTGTTGCCCTCAATCTTTCCCAGCATTAGGCTCTTCTCCAGTGAGTCCTTCCTTCTCATTAGGTGGCCAAAGTACTTGAGTTTCAACTTCAGGCACACATTAAAAATGAAATTTAGTTGCTTCCCCTCAAAGTGTACACATACATAACACACATTTAAAACACACTACATAACAACATATGTATAGACCTACACTCTTCCATATAGAGCAACAGAAGTCATAATTCAATTTATCTAGTGGGTCACAAAGTTGAGAAAGGATGAAATATCACTTACCCTGTTATCACTATTATTATCTTCAACAATATCAACAGTAACTATGACTCATACTTCAATGAGAAGCTCAGGACAACGCAGTTACTCTACCCACCAACATTACTTGCTATTTATTCATGGAAATCATAGCATTGCAAATGTCCATTGAAATCAACGTCAAACCCTGTTCATTCCTCAATACCACCAAAGGCTATTATGTCTTCACAAATGAAAGGATTTGTTTATTGTCCCTAACTTGACTTGAAAGATGGCCCTGAATCAAGACATTTCTCTTCTCAACAGAAAACAAGGGAGAATAAAATAGGGCTTTGTTCTTTCTTGGCATTCTTCATGAGATCACAACAGTAAGAACCTATTTTTCAGTTACATCCACTCTCAAGAACTTCCAAGAAAACTTTGAGATAAACAGCAAGGCTGGGATCAGTGTGGGGAAAAAAGAGTAATCTTAGCAGATCCTCTTAGTGCAGGGGTCTTCAAACATGGCCCTTTTATGACTTGTGGACTTCAACTCCCAGAATTCCTCAGTCAGGCATGCCTGGCTGAGGAATTCTGGGAGTTGAAGTCTACAAGTCATAAAAGGGCCAAGTTTGAAGACCCCTGTCTTAGTGGGTTCCCACAAAGCAGCCATATTATGAATAGGCAGGCCATTCATAATAGACTTATATATCCCATTTTTCTGTTTAGGAACAAAAGGTGGCCTCCATAACTCTCCTTCCCATAGGCTAAACCATAGGTATAGGCCAGGGGTAGGCAACCTTGGCTCTCTTATGACCTGTGGACTTCAACTCCCAGAATTCCTCAACCAGCCACACTGAGGGAAAAGGGAGAGGTTTCCAAGCTGAGTCATGCTGGCTCAGGAAGCATGAGTCATAAAAGAGCCAAGGTTGCCTACCCCTGGTATAGGCTAAACCTACCTCAATAAAACATAAACAGATGTTCCCAAAGAATTGTGAACTTAACACAGATGGCCGATTCAAGAGTATTTTGACCAATTTGAGTCAAATTGTACACTTCTGAATCAAAAAGCTTAGGGCCTAAAGTGATTATTTTATTATATATCCCAAATGTCAACGCAGAGTATTCCTAATAGCTTGTTCAACTCAACTACTTCTTTATGTCAAGGGTGCTTGTTGATGCTTAAAGGAAATCCTTTCATGAATATCTCAGATGCTAATTTAGCAAACTTTTTCCTTCCTCGTATATTCAATTCACTCTCTCCTAAAGACCAAGGTCTACTATTTGTGATAAGGAGTTATGTTCCAATTTCTAGATGGCACTCTTTCAATTTTTCCTCTCCATCAAAACCTTGTAACTTAGATGAGGTTAAAAGAGAACGATGGCCCCAAAGTCAGTGAATGGCTGATGGCCGATTCCAATCTTTGCCAGACATCTTAACCACCATATCACATACCAAACTCCAGAAATAATACAAGCATTTAACTATCTCCCATTTTGACAAGGCAATCATTGAAATGCAATCAATGCAGAATGCCAAATGTTCCTGAAAATTAATACTATAAACTCCATTAAGTTAAAGAAAGCAAGATACAATATTCTGTAGGTAGGTCAACGACTACCACCTACGGCCAAAGATCAAAGCATGCGTGCAGAGATGAAGAATTGTAAAACAAAGAGGCAGAACTTTGCACGCATGAACTGGAATAATCCCCAGAGGTTTTTATAATACCATCTGCATTTTACTGATAATGAGGCCAAAAATAGCTCTGGATGGATGCTACGGTAGACCAAAGGATACTGTTAAGATTGACTTTCAAACCAGTGGTATCCTTCAAAACAGGAATTAGCAAAATTAAAATTAGGTCTGGGAGATCTGCAATAGATTGGCAGAGATTTCCAGGTCCCAATTGTTTAGTATTTAGTTTTCAGATCTGTTTTATACTGCTGAAAGCTGTAACAGTGCTGAAAAAAATGACTTATGACCAGCCCTCACATTTACAACTGTCGTAGTAGCCACACAGTCATGTGATCATGATTTGGGTACTTGGCAATCCCCTAGTCATCTAATCACAATTTGTAACTTTCTCAGTCAGCTTTTGACAAGCAAAGTGGATGGGAAAGCCAGTAGGGAAGATTGCATCTAGAGCAGAGGTCCCCAACCTTTTGGGCACCAGGGACCGGTTCCGTGGAGAGAGGTTTTTCCGTGGACCAGAGTGTGTGTGTGGTTTTGTGTGTTGCCTGCCTCCCGCGGATGGGCCTTTGCTTGTTTGTGCAGACCGGTTGCTGACATGCCGTGGCTCAGTACTGGTCCATGGACCGGGAGTTGGGGAACCCTGCTCTAGAGCAGTGTTTCTCAACCATGGCAACTTTAAGAAGCGTGGACTTCAATTCCCAGAATTCCTCAGCCAGTATGCAACATACAGTACAAGCAGAAACACTGTTCGAGTCAGGGCTTTTCAACCGGTGATATGCGTACCACTGGCGGTACGTCGGCACCTGGCAGGTGGTATGTTTACGATGGGTTGAAAAGCACTGTAAAAAACAAAAGTATTTTAAAAAGTGTAGCTTGGGGATGAGCTGAAGTGGCGCCAACGCAGCACAGGCCTGCAGGAGAGACACCTGGAGCCGCAGTGTTGCCAGGGCTCTGCTAAGTGCTCAGGATCCGCGCCGGGCTCCAGCTGACTGGCACTTCTGGAAGCTGCGCGCAGCCAGGGGAAAGGAGTCAGTTGCGCTACACCAAAGACAAAAGGAGGGGATAGACATGCCCGCGGGATATTTACATTTGGTCCAGGATCACCCTGGAGACAGCGAGGTGCTGGCCCACCCCAGTTCACAATCAAAGGAAAACCCCAAATCTAGAAGGCAGCCCACCACCGGGCCCGTTTCCTTCTCCTTGCCCCCTCGGCACCGACGCTGTTGCAGCTCCTCGCTATAGTTGGGGCAGGACCTGCAGGCCTACTGCTTTCTCCCAGCTGACTTTTACAGTCTTTTACAGAGTCCTGTGGTTACGTAACTGTAATTTTCAATTTTTATTTTTTAACATTACAAGTATTAACGGTTTCTGGCAAAAAAAAAAAAGCCAACGAGGCAAAATGGATTCTTTTAACGACCACGGTGTTTGCTTAATCACCGTCACAAAAACTGTGGTAAAATTGAGGCTGGTCATGTGACGACCCACTTAATGACAGTTTACGTCCGTTAAGTCGAGGACTACCTGTGTCTTGCTCACGGAGTGATCTGACTGACCTGCATTCCCTATGTTGAATGGTTTCGGATGAAGGTTGATTTTCACCCATTTATCAAAATTGTGTTGCCGTTGTCGAAATGGGGGCAAAGGAGGGTGGGGTGGTGGTGGTGGTGGAACTCTCCCACTTACCTTTTGTTCAGCACTCCAAGATGGAGGCCACCGGCTGAAGCTGTCGTCATCGGAGGACCCCACAGAGTAACAAACAACAAAGAATGTGAAGTCGCTCATAGTGAACTTCTATTGTCTTACAGCAACCACAACAGACAGGCAACACAGAACTGACATGGTCGCTGCCTCAAAAGGCTTACAATCTACAACAACAGACAAAACAGGAATGGGAAAAGGAAGGGGGGGGAGGGGAGAAGTCAAGGCCCCATACCTGCAGTTCAATCACAGTTAGCAGAAAGCAACAATTGGGGTTTCTTTGCTCTCTCAGTTGGTCTGATGGCGACTTGGGAGTGCCTCAGGGGATGAAGTTGGACTGTGGGGCGTGTTTTTCCAAACTTGGCAACTTCAAGAGGGGTGGACTTCAATTTTGGTTGAAATGCACCCATCTTGAAGGTGCTGTGTTTGTGCAGAGAATCAGTGGTAGAACCCGGGAGTGGAGTTAAAAGAGGGCTCAGCCTAGAATCCCTACATAGTCACAAGTGGATTAAGCTCCACCCCCAAATGCTGTTGACTCTTTATCTAACTCCAAGCACATGCCGCTAAGTGTGCATAAGCACGATTAGCAATGATTTAGATTAATTGGATCTTCAACGTAGACCTTGTCTTTTGGGTTTGACCGTTAGAAAAACATTGCTTTAAAAGAGTCACACTCCAATTGTGCCCAGTTCTGAGATGTGCCATCAGCTGGGGCAAAGGATGATGGATGGATAATACAATATAATTTGGTTTTTGATGGCTAGGATCCAGCCCACATGGCTTTGAAACTATAGTTCCACGTTTAAGGTCAATGCTTTCTTTTATGGCTAACCAGCAGGATTCTCAGGGTGAAATGTGAATTGCTCCTGTGAATAAAGATGGGTGGTGCTGACCCTAACCCTAACCCAGGGGTAGGCAACCTTGGCTCTTTTATGACTCGTGGACTTCAACTCCCAGAATTCCTGAGCCAGCATGGGGGAACTAGGGCCCCCTCATGACTTGTGGACTTCAACTCCCAGAATTCCTGAGCCAGCCATGCTGAGGGGAAAGGGAGAGTTTCCAAGCTGAGCCATGCTGGCTCAGGAATTCTGGGAGTTGAAGTCCACGAGTAATAAAAGAGCCAAGGTTGCCTACCCCTACCCTAACCCAACTAATTAAGCTGAATTTGGAGGCACACGCCAACTCACCTTTCTGGGACCTTCCAGAGTCCCTCACAAGGACAGGACTTTTTGCCATTTTTCAAGCTATCCCAATTAAGGTAGCTAAACTATCGCTGCTACAGGTGATCCCTCGACTTACGACCACAACTGAGCCCAAAATTTCCGTGGCTAAGCAAGACAGTCACCAAGTGACTTTTGCCCCGTTTCACAGCCTTTCCTGCCACAGTTGTGAAAGTGAATCGGAGCAGTTGTTAAGCGGATAACATGGTTGTTAAGTGAATCTGGTTTCCCTGATTGATTTTGCTTGTCAGAAATTCGCAAAAGGAGATCACGTGATCCCCCGGGGACGCTGCAACCGTCATAAATAGCAGTAACATGCCAGTTGCCAAGCGCATGAATTTTGTGCACCTGATGGTCAGGATGCTGCAAGGATTTGTGTGAAAAGCGGTCAGAAGTCATTTTTTTCAATGCCATTGTGACTTTGGTCACTAAACAAACTGTTGCAAATCAAGGATTACACCTGTGCTGAGCGGCCCTACTCTCACCACTTGATCAATTCCACTGGGCCCCTTGTGTTTTTAATGAAGTTAAAATGGGACAAATGAGGAGGACAAATTCTACATTTTCTGCTTCAGACCTCAATATGTAGGAACTAGCACCTACAGGCAGTCCTTAACTTACGACTGCCTGTTTAGGGACCATTCAAAATTACAACAGACACCCCCCCCCCAAAAAAAAACTACTTATGACCCTGGTCGTGTGACTCCATTTTAGGCACAGAGTCCACATTTTCAGCAGTGGAGCACCCCAAGTCATGCGACTGAAATTTACAGTATTTTTTTCCCCCCCAGAAACTGGATTTTTTTTTTCTCCTGGAAACCACAGATAAAGCCCATAGCAGGATCCGCTTCGGGACTGTGTCATGGCTTTACTTATTATGGTATTCACTTAATGGTATTATCATGGTATTCACTTAATGACCACTTAAAAAAAAAACGGTTATAAAATTGGCTCCAATCTCGTGAAGGCCCATTTTATGGCCAACTGCCAGGCTCAATGAGTCCAGCCATAACTCGAGGACTACCTGCCAGTGAATTCCCCTTAACACGTTACATGACCCTTTGCACGGATCCTGACACAGCCAACGCTGCAGAAACTTCACCAAGCTTTCTGCCCCCATCTTGCAGCCTTTTTTTTTTTTTTTTTTTTTAAAGCCCAATTCTGCAAGATTTCCCCGGGCAGGATGTGGTTCACTCCGCCTGGGTGTGAACCGGAAGATTCCGGTCTGTCGCAAGAGGCCAGCAAATATAAAGTGCGTAATTTGGTCCCGGTGGTCACGTGCCCCTCTTGGCACCCAAATGACTCTGCAGCTTGCATGCAAGGACGCATCAGAAAGAATCCGTCCTGCAAACGGGGGGGGGGGGGGGAAGCGACTTCTCAATTTTAGTCATTCCCCCCCCCTCCCCACCCTGCAATTCCACTGCCGACTAGGGCGGGCACGGAAAAGTGAACGTGCATTTTTTCCCCCTTCTCTTGGAAATTAAATATATATAAAAAAAAACCCTTCCCAGACCGCGTGTTCCTAAGCACGTCCCTCTCTTACCCCCCCCCCCAGTCCCCGTCCGTGATTGACAGCTGCTTCCCCCAAAGCCTCCATTCAACCCGAGATTATGATGCAACAAGTCCCCTCCCTCTCGCATCTTCCGAGGCGACCTTGTCTAGCAGATCGGACCATCGATCGGACGCTTTCTTTTCCCACCCGCTCCACTTAAGGGAGTCAGAGGAAGAAAGCGGGGAGGGGGGGATGTTGGGGTGCGGAAAATAATGGGGCGCGGAAAATGTAAAATGATCTCTAATCCTTCAGGGAAGGGCCTTGGTGCCCCAAGAAAAAAATGGGGGGGGGGGAAGATGGAGGCAAATTAGAGATGCATTGCAAAAAAACCCCAAAACCGTGTGTGGGGGGGGGGCTCCATCCATCTTCCGTTCTCTCTTTTATTGCAGCCCTTTTATAAAGTTCCCCATTTTTTAATTTGCATGCATGCAAAGACAGACAACCCCAGGCCTGGGAGT
>NW_015389532.1:71435-78180 GCF_001527695.2 Protobothrops mucrosquamatus
GAGAAGAGACGGGGCGGATCCGGCTCCCGCCGGTGCTGCGCTCCTCGGGTTACGCTTTTGTGATTGGGAAGCCGAGCCTCGCCCGCCCCTTCGCCTCGCGCAATCCTCTTCAAGGACGCCGCGCAAGGGTGAGCCGCTTTCCCCTCCTCTTCCTCCCGGCGAGCCGACGAGCATCGCTTGCCCGCCCGCCCGCTTCCCCTTGCCGGCCTCTACCCGCCTGTTAAGCTCTCCGGACCCGGCCAAAGGATCCGACCAGGCAGGCCGCTTGGCCGGCGCATCGTCTGGGCTCCTGGCCAGCCGTCTTGGTTCGGGCTGGCTCACCTGTCGGAAGGGCGCCAGCCCTCGAAGCTGGCGGTGCTTCGCTTAGCCCGCTTGTTGGAAAGTGATCCCGGGTAGTCCTCGACTTACAACCGTAACTGAGCCCAGGTCGCTAAGCGAGACATTCGTTAAGGGAGCTTGGCCTCATTTTAGGACGGGTAGGCAACCTCGGCTCTTTTATGACTGGTGGACTTCAACTCCCAGAATTCCTGAGTCGGCGATGCTGACTCAGGAATTCTGGGAGTTGAAGTCCACCAGTCATAAAAGAGCCGAGGTTACCGACCCCTGTTTTTAGGACCTTTCTTGGACACGGCGGTTCAGTGAATCACCGCAGTTGTGAAGTCAGCCACACAGTTGTTAAGTGAATCCGGCTTCCCCGTTGGCTTTGCTGGTCAGAAGGTCGCAAAAGGGGGATCGCGTGACGCCCTCACACTGCGACCGTCATAAATATAAATAAGCCAGTTGCCAAGCGTCGGGATTTTTTTTATCATGTGACCGTGGGAATGGTGCCATGGTTGTAAGTGTGAAAAATGGCCAACGGTGGTTTTTTTTTTTCCCAGTGTCATTGTAACTCTGAAGGGTCACTAAATGAACCGTTGTAAATCGAGCACCGCCTGTACAAACCTGAGATTATGTATGTCTGTGGAGATTCTCAGCCATCCTGGCCATCATTGTTTCCAAGGTGCTTTTTCCAAAGGCAACTGGACTAAGGTGTTTTTTTCCCCCCATCTTGAAGAAGGTGTTTCACTTCTCATTCCAAGAAGCTTCGTCAGTTCTGACTGGATGGGAGGGGGGGGGGGAATGGAAGAATTTGTTCTGACCGGAAAGTTGTGGGGAAATGAAAGGATTGTATTTCTTTGCAGTCATCTGGGCACAGATAAGCCCCCCAACGGCTCTCTTATCCACCCCCACCATCCAGTCAGAACTGATGAAGCTTCTTGGATGAGAAGCGAAACGTCTTTCTTGAGGAAAAAAAACACAATCCAGCTGCCCTTTGAAAAAGCACCTTGGAAACTGAGATTATGAGGTCTCCGGTTAGTTTTCCCAGTTGCAATGTATGGCTGTGAAAGTTGGACCATAAGAAAGGCTGAGCGCAAAAGAATTGAGGCCTTTGAACTCTGGTGCTGGAGAAGACTCCTGCGAGTCCTCTGGACTGCAAGGCGATCAAACCGGTCAGTCATAGAGGAGATCAACCCTGACTGCTCTTTGGAAGGCCAGATCCTGAAGTTGAAACTCAAGTATTTTGGCCACCTAATGAGAAGGAAGGACTCACTGGAGAAGAGCCTAATGCTGGGAAAGATTGAGGGCAATAGAAGAAGGGGACGACAGAGAATGAGGTGGCTGGATGGAGTCACTGAAGCAGTAGGCGTGAGCTTCAATGGACTCCAGAAGATGGTAGAGGACAGGAAGGCCTGGAGGAACGTTGTCCATGGGGTCGTGATGGGTCGGACACAACTTTGCAACCAACAACAAAAGCAGGCTGGCAACTTTTTTAAGACCTGTGGATTAAAACTCCCAGAATTGGGACTTTAAATCCATGTGGCTGGCTGGGGAATTCTGGGAGTTAAAAGTCCACCGGTCTTAAAGTTGCCAAGGTTGGACCCCCATGCTTTAAAGCGTGAAGTTTTTTTCTTCTTCTGTGCTATGGGAAGGCTTTGGGGTTTAAACTTTTGCAGCAACTTAGTTCCTTGGCGAAGGTGGGGGCGTAAACGATGTAACCTTTCGGTCTCAGCTATGGGGAGACAAGAAGGCTTTAAGGCTGTATAAGATGCTAGGCTGGTTTTGTTACAACAGGCAAGGATGACTTCCAGAGGGTGGCAACATGGAACATGTACCCACAGAGCTTATTGCCCAAGGTACTCTGATATGTATCTTACCTAGCTGGCACTCGGCCTTGCCATGCCCTTGCAAACAAGCCAACTTTTTGCAAATGTGAGCAACAGAAGCAGCCGAGAGAGAGCCAGTTTGGGACAGTGGTGAAGGTGCTGGCCTAAAAACTAGGAGGTGGTGAGTTCTAGTCCTGCCTTAGGCATGAAAGTTGGCTGGGCGACTTTGGGCCAATCGCTAGGAGCCTGAAAGTCTATGGCGATTCTCATTCATCCAGATCATGCTTGTCCCAAAGGTGCTTTTTTTTTTTCAGGAGGCAACTGGACTTTCTTGTTTTTCTTTGAAGACATTTCGCTTCTCATCCCAGAAGCTTCTTCAGTTCTGACTGGATGGTGGGGAATACTTCTGTCAGAGCTGAAGAAGCTTCTAGGATGAGAAGTGAAACGTCTTCAAAGAAAAAAGAGAAAGTCCAGTTGCCTCCTGAAAAAAAGCACCTTTAGGAGACTGGAAGTTCTAGTCCTGCCTTGGGAATGACAGCAGGCTGGGTGACTTTGGGCCAATCACCAGGAGATTGTGAGTTCTAGTCCTGCCTTGGGCATGAAACCTGACTGGATGACTTTGGGCCAATCACCAGGAGATTGTGAGTTTTAGTCTCACTTGAAACTTCCTGAAGTCCTGCCTTAGGCGTGAAAGTTGGCTGGTTGGCTTTGGGTCAATCACCGGGAGACTGTGAGTTCTAGTCCTGCCTTGGGCATGAAAAACCAACTGGGTGACTTTGGCCCAATCCAGCTCAGGGTTGTTGTGGGGTAAATAGAAGGAACAAGTATTAGGTGTGTTCGCCATCTTGAGTTTCTCATAAAGTAACAAAAGCAGGATAAAAATCTAATAAATATATGAAATTTGGAGATGTTTGCTATCTGGCCAAGCTTTGTCACTCTCCTCTGAGGCTAAGACCAGACTCTTTTCTGCAATATAAATGTCCTTCCTTCCACTGCATCATCTTAGCTATCTATGCTTCTAAAAAGTTTTCCAAATTGAAAGGCTGACTTTCTAGCTAAAAAAAAATATGCTGGGAATTCTTAAAAGCCCCCACCTTCGCCAAGGAACTAAGTTGCTGCAAAAGTTTAAACTCCAAAGCCTTCCCATAGCATAGGAAAAAAACCTTCATACTTTAAAGCATGGGTGTCCAACCTTGGCAACTTTAAGACCGGTGCACTTTTAACTCCCAGAATTCCCCAGCCAGCCACGTGGATTTAAAGTTCCAATTCTGGGAGTTTTAATCCACAGGTCTTAAAAGTTTAAATCCACAGGTATTAAAAGTTGCCAACCTGCTTTTGTTGTTAGTTGCGAAGTCGTGTCCGACCCATCGCGACCCCATGGACAACGTTCCTCCAGGCCTTCCTGTCCTCTACCACCTCTGGAGTCCATTTAAGCTCACGCCTGCTGCTTCAGTGACTCCATCCAGCCACCTCCTTCTCTGTCGTCCCCTTCTTCTATTGCCCTCAAGCTTTCCCAGCATTAGGCTGTTCTCCAGTGAGTTCTCCCTTCTCATTAGGTGGCCAAAGTACTTGAGTTTCAACTTCAGGATCTGGCCTTCTAAAGAGCAGTCGGGGTTGATCTCCTCTAGGACCGACCGGTTTGATCACCTTGCAGTCCAGGGGACTCGCAGGAGTCTTCTCCAGCACCATAGTTCAAAGGCCTCAATTCTTTGGCGCTCAGCCTTTCTTATGGTCCATCTTTTACATCCATACATTGCAACTGGGAAAACCATGGCCTTGACTATACGTACTTTTGTTGGCAGGGTGATGTCTACATTTTTTTTCTAAAATGGCAAGCTAATTCCTTTGGCTCTTGTTTGCAGGATTAAAGGCATGAGCCGGTATGGCCAGGAATGGAATTCAAAGTTTCACAATAACAGTTATTTTGTGTGTGTGTGTGCGTGTGCCTTCGGGTCAGTGGAGATTCCTGGTGACTGCCTGGACACGTCCCTACATTTTTCTTGGCAAGATTTCAGAAGTGGTTTGCCTTTGCCCGTTTCTTTGTCCCAGAGCTGAGAGAGAGAGGGACTGGCCCAAGGTCACCCAGCTAACTTAGTGCCTGGCAGAACTAGAAGTCAGAATCTCTTCGTTTTAAGCCTGGCACCTTTAACCACTACACCAGACTCCCTCTCTAAATTACAGCGGTTAATAGGATTCCTCCCCATATTATTACTGTTTAAAATTACAACTCAATAACTGTTCTTAAAAAGGAGTTGGGATTGCATCCAACATTTAAGTGAGGACGTTTCCAAGTTAGGCATCTTCATTTTTAATTCTTTGCACGGCTGTCAAGAGAGATCAGAATGCTACTAAATAGTTTAAAAAAAGGAAGGTATGATTTGAGTTTGTGTGGTAAACGAAGAAATCTGCCTTAATACATTATGCAGAGACCTTCCAGGGAGGAACAAAGGCACTTTGTAGATGCTTAGAGATTATATTGTAAATATTCATGTCTTCCTTTTTAAAAGTAGCACGGAAGCTAGTAGTATCCCACCAAGATTACCTGGGTAAGATTATGCGCGCATCTATTTTTACTTACACTACTGCTTGCTCTTTAGATCCTTAGCATGATGTTTAATCCAGCTCTTGCATGTGCTGTAAAGAAGGATTCAGGGTCAGTATCAAGAAATGTGAAGTTCAGAACATAAATCAAGGGGTGTCAGGAGGTGATCTGACTCAAAGGGGGAAACCCCATCTTAGGAACCACTGATCTTGAGCAAAAGGGAAACTTATTTATTTATCCAGGGCAGGGAGTGGGCAACCTTGGCTCTTTTATGACTCGTGGACTTCAACTCCCAGAATTCCTGAGCCAGCCATGCTGAGGGGAAAGGGAGAGGTTTCCATGCTTAGCCATGCTGGCTCAGGAATTCTGGGAGTTGAAGTCCATGAGTCATAAAAGAGCCAAGGTTCCCCACCCCTGATCCAGGGGAAATATAAGGCTGTGTAGGTAGTCCTCAATTTACAATTGGTCGCTTAGCAACCATTCTGTAGGAGATGACCAGGCTGAGCCTGAGGGAGGGGTCAAGCGCGTCGTCAATCATGAGTCCCTTCTTGCCCACGGGAGATTTAAATCCAGCCCACCTTGAATTCCTTATATACCGTCCCATCATACCCAGGGTTACTTAACAATTACAATGCTAAACATGGCTATTAATGAGGTGTCCCTGGTACTCGCTGAGCTTGTTTCCTTGCGGATATTTCATTACCCAAACTAGTAACGTCATAACGTGCTAGACTTGGGTAATGGAACATCTGCAAGAAAACCACCAAGCTCAGAGAGCACCAAGGACCCCACAGTTCAAACCCTGAGCTATAAATGTTCTCCTTTTAAGAAAATAGGATGATAAGGGGTTATGACATCATGCTTGACATAGATAACAAGGGAAGACTTTTTTTGTCCCTCTCTTTTGGGTTAGAGTCTTGAGGGCATCTTCAGAAATTGGAGGCAGGGTTAAGGTCAAGAATGACCCAAGGAAGTACAGTTTTGCCCCATTAAAGTGGGGGCATTCTGTGGTAGCCACAGGCAGCCAATATGGTTGACTCTCAATGGGTTTTTTGGAGGAACATTACTGGGTGACATTGATCCTGTTTCAGAGGCAGCATCTCTTAAGTTTTGGCTTCTGGGAAATGATCCTGAAATGGGATTGTTCCCTATAGCTCAGGCTGGTGAGCATCCTAGTTGCTTCCAGTTGACTATCTAATGGTCTACCAGAGTGAACGAGATGGACCTACAACCTGATCCAACAGGATTCTTCTAAAGTTCATATTGGCCGTTAGGATCTTGAAAGAAAAGTCAATGGGTAAAGTCAACAGAGACCTAGCTTGCAGTATGGTGCCTAAACAAAATAACATTTCCATCTCATAGGCTTTAATTTCCAAATGAACTAGAGATCTTCAAGGCACCTAGATTAATTTTATCTCCACCTGTTAATTAGTTTACCTCTTTTTTAATTTTTTTTTCCTCCTCTCCTTGCCCTCTCTCTCTTCTCCTCCTCTCCTCTCCTCCTGCTTTACTTTGCACTAAGCCAACCTGTTGATAGCTGGTCCTTAAGCTGCTTTATGATGCGCAGAAGGCATGACACTGTCTTCTCACATCACAATGGCTAAACTTCAAGCCCTTTCAATGCTCACCTGATATAATAGCCTTTCTTTTAATTGAAATAAATGGTAACTGCCAGGAAGATGAAAGAATAGTCAAGCTCCAGCAGTAATAGTTACTCGTCTTCTACTATAATATTCTCCTAAATCATCCCTAATTTGCCAGATGATGGATTTAAAGAGACGTCTGTCTAGAGATTGTGGCTCTTATACACAATTTTGTATAAGGAATCTGCATAAGTTCAAGAGCATCTCTGGACTTTTTGATTTCATGTGATGACTCTGCTTGAGAGCTGACAAGTAATTTCTGGCTTATTTTGCAGTATATTCAAATCCATAGGGAAAATAGTATTTTGTTTGAAAGACTGAAAATCTTTGGGATTCACCCGTTTCTAGGAACTGCTATTTAATCTCATCTCCCGGCTCCAAGTTTAAGAAGGGCTTTTAAAGGAATGGTGCCGTGA
>NW_015389533.1:0-2233 GCF_001527695.2 Protobothrops mucrosquamatus
CTTTTTTTCAAAGGACCCCCACTTTTGGCTCCTTCACCAAATCCTTGTTCTGCTTATTTAATTGTAAACTTTATTGGCCGACCGTCTCACCACAAGGTAACTCTGTGGTTACTACTCACCCTGCATTTTTTCACGCTCTTGGACTAGTCTGTGAATAAGAAATGGGAAAAGCTCCACTTACTGCCTGCAGGGAGAGAAAGGAGAGAAAAAGCAGAAGTTGGTTTCAGGTGGAACCTTCAAGGACCCTCGGAAATGGGGTCCTTCAACTCGGAAATGGGGCTTTCCAAGAGGGTAACCTCTTTCGAATCACAGACAAAAAAAAATCTGAGCTTCTCATCGATTCATACGAGGAGCTTCCCGGTAGAAGAAACGTTGTATAGCTCCGGGATGAACGGTGGAGTTCCTGGTGCTCCCTTGGCTTTGCTTTTGGGCTTATTGTGGGGAGAATCAGGAATTGGATCGATACTGTGGGTGTCCATTGATAATAAACATGGTTTTCTGCTTGATTGTTTGTTTGGTGTTTCATTTAGTCACCACGATGTAAAAAAGACGTTGAGGCTCTGGAAAGAGGGCAGAGAAGAGCAACAAAGATGATCAGGGGACTGGAGGCTAAAACTTACAAGGAACGGTTGCTGGAGTTGGGTCTGTCTGGTTTAATGAAGAGAAGGACGAGGGGGGACAGGATAGCAGTCTTCCAGTATCTCAGGGGCTGCCCCAAAGAAGAGGGAGTCAAGCTATTCTCCAAGACGTCTGAAGGCAGGACAAGAAGCAACGGATGGAAACTGATCAAGGAGAGAAGCAACCTGGAACTAAGGAGAAACTTCCTGACAGTGAGAGCAATTAACCAGTGGGACAACCTGCCTCCAGAAGTGGTGAATGCTCCAACACTGGAAGTTTTTAAGAAGATACTGGACAGCCATTTGTCTGAAATGGTATAGGGTTTCCTGCCTGAGCAGGGGGTTGGACTAGAAGACCTCCAAGGCCCCTTCCATCTCTATTATTATTATTATTATTATTATTATTATTATTATTATTATTATTATTATTATTATTACTATTACTATTACTATTACTACTACTACTATCATCATCATCATCATAATCATTATCATCATCATTATTATTATTATTTGACCAGGTAGCATAATTGGTGCTAATGAGTGTGGGGTTTAGTCCCTGCTTATGTACCATAGTTTGCCCTGCCAGTGACGGGATGGGTGTGGGTTTCACTTTGGCAGTTGCATAATTGGAGTATTGTTTCCTGCTTGGTTGTTTGTCTAGTGTTAATCCCTGCTTCTCTGGCTGTTTGTCACTTTTACTTTTTTCTTGTTAGCTTTTGCTTTGTCTCTTTTCAATGGTGAGCAAATGTGGTTTATGTTTCTATTTATGGTTTTGTTTGAATGCCAACCTCACACCCATGGACACAAAATAGCAGTCAGAAGACACAATAAAAACTCCCTAATCTCAAAGTATATGGAGACACCCAAGCATAATTTCAACAGGAAAAGTGTAAGCATCCTAGACCCAGCTAAATCCAAAACCGCCAGGGAATTCCTGGAAGGTGGGCATTCAGACAGATGAGCCATCAACGGACACATAGAGATAAACCCACATTTACACACCATTGAAGAGAGAATAAAAAGCTAAAAAGGAAACCAAGACTAGAACACAATTTCTCGTGTCAGCAATACCCAGAGAAGCAGGGATTAACACCAGACAATCATACAAAAACCATATTTGACATCGATAGATGTCAACAATATTAATTTAATTCCTAATTTTTCTAATAAGAGGGAGAAAAGTACACCCCCACCACCATCTCCACGCAGTGTAAGTTGTGACATATACACAGGGGAAAAACCCCACACTCTCTAACACTGATGATGCTACCTAGTTGGGAAATGAAACGTCTACAAGAAAACCACCAAGGTCAGAGAGCACCAAGGAGTCCACACTCCATCCCCGAGTTCCTTAAATTTTCTTCTGTTGCTCGTCCCTCCTTAGAGTTCTCAAGAAGAAGCTGAAAGTTTGTGTTTTGGAAAAGCTTCTCCTCTAACCTATACGCCAGGTGTTTCCAGGTGAACCACACCCGCCCTGCTCTCTTTTCTCCCAGACCTTTGCCTCCACGTCCATCACTGCTTCTGGGGCCCTCTAGATATCGCCTAGTTTGCCAATATCCTTCTGAAATTGGCATCTGTGCAAATCAACCCATCCCTGGTGACATTCTGGTTTG
>NW_015389533.1:4920-15898 GCF_001527695.2 Protobothrops mucrosquamatus
AGAAAGAAAGAAAGAAAGAAAGAAGGAGGGAGGAAGGGGGAGAGAGAGAGAGAGAGAGAGAAAGAGAGAGAGAGAGAGAAAGAAAGAGAAAGAAAGAAAGAAAGAAAGAAAGGGAGGGAGGAAGGGAGAGAGAGAGAAAGAGAAAGAAAGAAAGAAAGAAAGAAAGAAAGAAAGAAAGAAAGACAGACAAATAAGTGGGGGAGTCTGAGAGCCCCCCCCCAAAGAAGGCGCCTCTATTCCAAAGACCAGCCCACTTCTGGGCTTTCCAGAGCCGGGGCACCATCAGGTGGCAGAGTGACCCCCCCAGGACCCCCCCTGGAGGCTCAGGGTTAGAGCCGGGCTCTCTTCCGGCCTTGTCACAACCTTCTCTGGGGCCTTGCAAGGTGGGCCGATTTGTGTAGCTGGCACTGAGGTGTTCCGGGCAGGGTCATCCGGGCGCCTTGATAGGGTCGCGACTGACCACGAGGGGCTCCTCTCTGATTTTAGCCCTCTGGAGGCAGGACCCTCCCAGCCTGGGGGGCACCTTTGCAACGGGGCTGGGGGGCTTTTTTTGCAAGCTAGGCCGGGATATGAGACGCTCCCGTGGGCCTGGCAGGGCATAGGCCAGAGATAGGCAACCTTGGCTCTTTTATGACTCGGGGACTTCAACTCCCAGAGTTCCTGGGCCAACATGGCTTAGCTTGGAAACTTCTCCCTTTCCCCTCAGCACGGCTGGCTCAGGAATTCTGGGAATTGAAGTCCACGAGTCATAAAAGAGCCAAGGTTGCCTATCCCTGGCATAGCCGGTGGCAGTAATTATGGCCGACTGGAGTGTGCATTGTCCAGATGAGGGTCTGGCGGAAAACAAGCCCCCTCCCCTTTATCTTTGCAGAGAGCCCCCAATATCTAAAGCCCCCCTCCAAGCATGGGGGGGGGGTTATGGGGGGGAAGATAAGGAGGCCTCTTTGAGTAGTTATTCTCAGTAACAAGGAGCACCTTTGATCAATGCTTTTTATTTATTTTCATTCATTTTCTAGGCTCTAATGTTACTTATGCATAAATAAAGATGTATCGTTCTACCTTTCCGGCTCAGATCCTAGTTTGATTGAAGGCAGACCAGGCTAAGAACCCTGTATGGAAGTTTAGGCTCCATTATTATTATTATTTTTAAAAGGTGCTATATAAACACTTCTAACCTGGCCCTCTCGGCCTCTTTTCTAACTTCAGGAGAACGCGTTATTTTTCTCCTTCTTGGCCAAGCCAATTTCTTTTGGGGTGTGAGAACCTGACTCTGCCTCCTGAATAAATGCTTTTTGCGTCGCCTGAATTATTTGGTGATTCGTATTTTCGCACGGGGAGAGAATCCCCTTTGCAAAGGTAAAATTCTCTGTCTCAAATTCAGGTGTCAGGTTCCTATCGGCTGCACGCCAAAGACGGGGTGCCTGAGTGGGGGGGCCAAAGGCTTTCTCTGGCGTTGAGATGCATCGTTATTTTTGTTTTATGATTGCAGTCTAACGATATGTAATTTGTTTATCGTGACAAGGGTATAAGTTCCCCGCGGATGAACTGCCCCCAGTTTCATGAAACGTTTGATGGCGTTCCGTTCCGTCCTTTGTTACCCACCTTTGATTGCTTCCTGTCTTCGTTGGATGTTGCTTCCTCTGTAATTGGTCCCCTTGATGAACGGAGGTCTTCAACACCCACGAGGTAACCCAGAGGCCTTTAAGAAGAGGCTGGACAGCCTCTTTGTCTGAGATGGTACAGGGTCTCCTGCTTGAGAAGGGGGTTGGACTAGAAGACCTCCAAGGTCCCTCCCAAGTCTATTATTCTATGTTCTATGCTTCGTTGGATGCAAGCCGCCCAAAGTTGGTTTTAAAATAGCCAGTTATACTCTTGCTATAAACTAGAGGTCTCCAAGCTTGGCAACTTTTAAGACTTGTGGACTTCAGCTTCTAGCGTTCTCCAGTCCACATGATCCCCTTTCAGGGGACTCCCCTTGAAGTCCACAAGCCTTAAAAGCTGCCAAGGTTGGAGACCCCTCCTCTACGCAGGCAGGCAGGCGGACAAGTCCGTAAGGAAAACGTGGAGACTTTTCCTCTGGAGGTCTCCCCAGTCCTTTCCTCCATGGGGGTCTTATGGGTCTTATATGGCTTATGGGTCTCTCTGGGTTGCAGGGCTCCAGACAAGCTGCATTTGCCCCACTCAGCGTCGCACGGATGTGGAGGGGGACTTAGGACAGACTATGGAGCTGCTGCCCAATTGCTTCTCCCCTGTGCCTGAGCAACACCTGGGGGGGGGGAAGGAATTCTTTACCTTGGTGGCCCCCAGCCGACTAAAACCCAGTTTTTTTCTTTAGCCAGCATCTCCTGCCACAAAAATTGGCCCTGTTTTGCTCAGGTTATCCTAATGGACAGGTGGAAAGATGGACGGGTCATCTTCATATTATTCACTTCTCAATATTCAGAAATGGGAAGAGGAAAGTAGAAAAGCACCCCATTTGAGGAATTGGATTGCACGGAGGCTGGCGATGTGATGACACCACCCCTGGGAACCCCACTCTGAAAGGATTGGGACAGAACACCAGAGTTGGAAGGGACCTTGGAGGTCTTCTAGTCCAGCCCCCTGCTCAAGCAGGAGACCCTATGCCATTTCAGACAAGTGGTTGTCAAGTCTCTTCTTAAAAGCCTCCAGTGATGGAGCACCCACAACTTCTGGAGGCAAGCTGTTCCACTAGTTAATTGTTCTAACCACAGACACAGGTGTGTGATCTTCCTGGGAGCCGTGAGGTACCTCCGTCCTCAACTGTGCTAGACAGGATAGACACACTTCTAAGCAGAGCCAAACAGAGGCCAGCTGGAAGGAGCAGGTTTATTTTCAGGTGGACACAAAACATTTCTGTACGGCCTTCACTTGGTTAAATGTCATCACAAAAAGGAGCCCTCAGTTTAGGAAGTTCTGGAATTAAGTTCTGGAGTTCCTGCAGCCTTTGAGGTAGTGTCCAGTCCAGGAGGAAACGGTCCTTAGAAAAGAGGCAGAGGACCACTCTTCCAGGCTGCTCCCTGCCAGCCCCTCAAGGAGGTCCCTTTTTGACCAATATCTTTCCCCGACCACCATCTCAGTCCTTCATGTTGCATGGACCTCAAGCAAGAGACGGAAGCTTCAGTAGATGGATTCTAGGGATCTCTCAGATTTCATAAGTTTTGAAGCCCTCTTTCTCCTCCTCCTCCTCCTCCTCCTCCTCCTCCTCCTCCTCCTCCTCCTCCTTTTTATCATCATCATCATCATCATTTAATGATTAATTTTATAGAGAAGCTGGAGGATTATCACTTGATCCCCTGGAGATCTTCTTCTGGGGTGATAAGGCCTCCTCTGATAATGGGGGACAGGGACATGCAGGCATCCTAGAAGAAGCTGAGGGTCCAGCTGTGGTGAGCAAAGGTGCAGAAGAAGGGCTAGCAATGTCCATCCTGGGGTCAGTTTGTGCAGTTCAGGGATCGGAGAGTCAGGGGAGTCTCAGCCTCCACAAGTAGGTCAAAAATTAGGATTTTGGCCACCGCAACAGGAAGGCTGCAGGGACCTGTGGAAGATGGCAGTTGACGTGGGACCCAATGGACTCCAGGTGTGGTCGGTCTCCATCTGCCTTCCCCTGGGAATAAGAAAGCCCAAACCCACTTGGTTCTCTACACACAACCGACTTCAGTGAGGCTCTCTGTTCCTGCTGAGTCTCATGTACTTTAAGACCCGTTTTCGGATGTCTTTAGTCCTGGCCCCATAGACGATGGGGTTGAGCACGGGTGGAACCAGGAGGTAGATGTTGCCCATGAGGGCCTGGAGCAGGGGAGGCGCGTCCTTCCTGTACCGGTGGATGACCGAGAGGCCGATCAGGGGCACGTAGAAGGCCAGCACCATGCAGAGGTGGGCCACGCAGGTGCCAGAGGCTCGGAGGCGCTGCTCCCAGGAGCTCAGCCCCAGGACGGCCTTCAGGATCAGCAGGTAGGAGACCAGGATGAGCAGGAAGTCCAGGCCCATCACCAGGCTGATGGCCACCAGGCCGTAGACGCTGTTCAGGGTGTGTTCGTCACACGCCAGGTTCATCATGTCTTGGTGGAGGCAGTAGGAATGCCGGAGACCCCGGCTGTTGCAGAAGGACAGCCGGTTGATGAGGAAGGGCAGAGGAAGGAAGAAGACCACCCCTCTCACCAGAGCCATGATGCCCACTTTGACCGTCACAGAGTTGGTGAGGATGGTGGAGTACTGGAGCGGGCGGCAGATGGCCACGTACCGATCCACGG
This sequence comes from Protobothrops mucrosquamatus, assembly GCF_001527695.2. Taxonomy (NCBI): domain Eukaryota; kingdom Metazoa; phylum Chordata; class Lepidosauria; order Squamata; family Viperidae; genus Protobothrops; species Protobothrops mucrosquamatus. The sequence continues at coordinate 9,192 of NW_015389533.1, forward strand.
CCATGGCCAGCAGGATGGTGGACTCCATGCCCGAAAGGGAGTGGATGAAGAACATCTGGAGGAGGCAGGTCCTGTAGGCGATCTCCTTGGCATCAAGCCAGAAGAGGGAAAGGAGCCTGGGCATCGTGCAGGAGGCCAGCGCCAAGTCCACCCCTGCCAGCATGCCCAGGAAGAAGTACATGGGCGTGTGGAGGGCAGGCTCCGTTTTTATCACCAGCACCACGACGGAGTTGCCCACCAGGGCCACCACGTACATGGCGCACAGGGGGAACGCCAGCCAGAAGTGGGCAGTTTCCAGGCCGGGCAGGCCCCTCAGGGTGAAGGAGGAGGGGCTGCCAAGGCTTTCATTCCGGAAGGGCATCGCCAGGGTGGCATCCGGGGCTCCGGGGCTCAAGTCTGCGGAAAGGAAAGAAGGCAGAGTTGGAACTGCAAGGAGACGGGGTGATGCCGGAACCCACCTGCTCTGTGCCCACTCCCCAGAAAAGAGTTGCAGCCCTGGCAGGGGAGCCCGGCGGGGGGTGGGTGGGGCCCATGGCTCGCGGGGTGATGGACAGCAGCCAGGAGGGGGCCAGGGGGCTGGTCCCTGGGGCCTATAGAGACCTCTGTGCAACCGATTGACCAGCTAAGCCATGGCTTGAATAATAATAATAATAATAATAATAATAATAATAATAATAATAATAATAATAATAATAAAGTTGGAAGGGACCTTGGAGGTCATCTAGTCCAACCCCCTGCTCAGGCAGGAAACCCTGTACCATTTCAGACAAATGGCTGTTCAGTCTCTTCTTAAAAACTTCCAGTGTTGGAGCATTCACCGCTTCTGGAGGCAGGTGGTTCCACGGGTTAATTGTTCTCACTGTTAGGAAGTTTCTCCTTAATTGCTAAGCCACCATGGGCTGGAGCCACACCTTACAAGTGGTCCTTGACTTACAACCACAGGTTAGCCCAAAATCTCCGTTGCTAAGCCAGACATCGTTGTTAAGTGAGTTTTGTCCCATTTTACAGCCTTTCTTGCCACAATTTTTAAGTGAATCACTGCAGTTATTAAGTTAGCAACATGGTTGTTAAGTGAATCTGGCTTCCCCCCCCCTTGACTTTGCTTGTCGGGTGTTCGCAAAAGGGGATCACGTGACCCTGGGACGCTGCAACGGTCATAAATACGAGTCGGTTGCCGAGCGCCTGAATTCTGATCACGAGACTGGGCGGGAGGCTGCAACGGTCATCAATGTGAAAAGCAATCTTAAGTCCCCTTTGTAACTTTGAACGGTCACTAAATGAAATGTTGTAAGTCGGGGGGCGGGGGGAGGATTCAAGAGACCCCCGTTCGGTTCCAACCTCAGCCCTGGAAACTCTCTGGGCCACACTCACCCACCCCACAGGGCTGTCGTTGAAGGAAGAAGTGGGGAAGGAAGAGGTAGGCGTGAGAGGAGCGACACTAAGCCACAATCACACCATAACAGCCCTCCCCCACCCGGCACCGAGAGTTGTGCAGTTCTAGCCACCGTTTTCTTTCTGTTATCAACCAGCAGATGACAAGTTGCAAGTAAACATGAATGACTGCAAAAATGTAAACCCCCCCCCCCACAAAATATATGCAACTGCAGAATGATAGCTGTGTTCCAATATCTGAGGGGCTGCCCCAAAGAAGAGGGGGGGAGTCAAGCTATTCTCCAAAGCGCCTGAAGGCAGGACAAGAAGCAACGGATGGAAACTCATCAAGGAGAGAAGCAACCTGGAACTAAGAGAGAAACTTCCTGACAGTGAGGACGATTAACCAGTGGAACAGTTTGCCACCAGAAATTGTGGAGGCTCAACTGCTGGAGGTTTTCAAGAAGAGACTAGGCAGCCATTTGTCTGGAATGGCACAGGGTCTCCTGCCTGAGTGGGGGATTGGACTAGAAGACCTCCAAGGTCCCTACCATTATTCTGTTGTTCTGTTATTCTGTCTCTCCTTCTTTCTCTCTCTGTCTCTCTCTTTCAGACACACATGCAGACACAAACCCAGAAAACTTGCAGAACTGAAATTGTTATTAAACCATCTTACCTTGCAGGATCATTTCCCCCGTCTCTCCCCGTGCACGGCTGGCAATTTAAATCCCCCCAGTAAATTCTTCCTTCCTTCCTTCTCGGGTGCCTTTAACACACATCCTCCATGAAGGCCCTGGGAGTCTCCAAGTCCAGCTTCCCAAGCCCCTCAGCTCCCCTGCTAAGACCCCCGTCCTGGCCCCACCCAGATCTTCTCCCTGAGGAGGACCCTCCCCTGCTCCCCCGCAGGAGGAGGCCCGCTCTGTGGCTGGAGAAGGCGAGGGCTCTCTGGCGGTGGTGAAGGATGCCTCGATGGAGCCTTCTCAAGGTCAGCCCCCCCCTCCCCAGGGACCAATTTGTCACTGCTGGGAAGGTCCCACCCAAGAAGGGCAGGGCCCAGGGAAGGAGAAGCACGTCCAGAGCTACTTTAGGCATCACATCTGGGACTCAAGAGGAACCACCTCAAGAGGAACAAACCTCTCGGAGGCACAAGCTGCCATTTCCCAGGCAGCCCCGGAAGAGAATTTAGAATAGAATGGAATTACAGAATGGAATGGAATGGAATGGAATAGAATAGAATAGAATAGAAAATATGGAATAGAGAATAGAATAGAATAGAATAGAATAGAATAGAATAGAATAGAATAATAAAATACAGAATAGAATAGAATAGAATAGAATAGAATATATGGAATAGAGAATAGAATAGAATAGAATAGAATAGAATAATAGAACAGAACATAACAGAATAGAATAGAATAGAATAGAATAGAATAGAATAGAATAGAATAGAATAGAATAGAATAGAATAGAATAGAATAGAATAGAATATATGGAATAGAGAATAGAATAGAATAGAATAGAATAGAATAGAATAGAATAGGAATAGAGTACGGTATATAGAATAGAAATATAGAATAAAATAGAATTCAGAATTAGAATAGAATAGAATAGAATAGAATAGAATTGGAAGGGACCTTGGAGGTCTTCTAGTCCAGCCTCCTGCTCAGGCAGGAGAACCTATATCATCTCAGACAAGTGACTCCCAGAATTCCTGAGTCAGCATTGGGGAAAGTTTAGCCCCTTCATGACTCGTGGACTTCAACTCCCAGAATTCCTGAGCCAGCATGGGGGGAACTATGGCCCCCTCATGACTCGTGGACTTCAACTCCCAGAATTCCTGAGCCAGCATTGGGGAAAGTTTAGCCCCTTCATGACTCGTGGACTTCAACTCCCAGAATTCCTCAGCCAGCATGGGGGAACTATGGCCCCCTCATGACTCGTGGACTTCAACTCCCAGAATTCCTGAGCCAGCATGGCTCAGCTTGGAAACCTCTCCCTTTCCCCTCAGCATGGCTGGCTCAGGAATTCTGGGAGTTGAAGTCCACGAGTCATAAAAGAGCCAAGGTTGCTGACCCCTGGCATAGGGTCTCCTGCCTTGAGCAGGGGGTTGGGCTAGATGACCTCCAAGGTCCCTTCCAGCTCTGTTACTCTGTTCTGTCTTCCTCCCCTCTCCCCGAGGACTGAGCAGGCTCTTCTCTGCTGACCCTCCCAGCTGAAAGAGGGCGTGGGACCCTCTGGGTGGCTGAGCACACAGACCACCCCCCCAGTTGCCATTCACTACTTGTGGGGCTGAACAACACGGAAGGGACCTCCGATATCCGAACTTCCAGCCCTTGGATTCTGCTTTGTGCTCATTTGATGCAGGGCTCCCCCCCCCTTAATCTTACTTCCCTGGTTTTTCTACACAGAGATAGAAATCCCCAAAAGCTGCTCCTGAGACGTGCTGGGGGCTGGGAAAGCTGCAAATGGAGGATTATTCACCAAGGAGGGTTGACGGCCAATGCTTCAACTCTCCTGCTGTGGGAATTCAGAGGACGTTTCTGGGTGTCCTAGAAGAAAAGCCGGGTCAGCCACGGGCGTTCCGAGCCCTCTTCCCAGAAGTGACTAAAGTTCCTCCCTAGAGGCAGGAAGGCGCTCTATGGGTCTTCCCCTGGCTTCCCCTTGGGGTAGGGAGAGGAATCTGGGGTGGGGAATGGGGTCTGGGGGACAACCCCGGCTCGGCCATGCACCCCGGACGGGACCTCTGGGTGGGCCATTCCCATTTCTGAGAACGTAAAGCAGATCTTGTAGCTTCCTGATCCAGCCAATCCTCCACTGTTTATTTAGCTTTGACATTTGAGTTGGATTTATTGGAAGACGAACCTCCGGGATTTTCTTGGATGAAATGCTCGGAAACGGCCTGGGATCTGGCCGTTGTCACCCAGCTGCCAACCTCCTCAGCCCCCGGGTTGGCAAACGGAGGAGATGACCAGCTCTGTCCCTTGACCAGATGTCCCCCCCGCCTAGGATGATGACCTCTCAGCAGCCGGATGTAGGAGGACAACAGGCAGAGCTGGGGGGTGGCGGAGTTAAACAGGTCACCAGCTTAGAGTCCTTAAGTGGGCACAAAGGATCCAAGTCCACGCATCCCCCTTGAACTCCGTTGACCCTCATCTTCCGCCAATTCAGTATTGAACATTAATTGCCCAGATTTTTGTGTATCGGCTTGAATACAGGTAGTCCTTGACTTACAACTGAGCCTGAAATTTATGTTGTTAAGTGAGACATTTGTTAAGTGAGTTTTGCCCTATTTAATGACATTTCTTGCCACAGTTTTTAAGTGAACCACTGCAGTTGTTAAGTTAGTAACAACCGGTCGTTAAGTGAATCTGGCTTCCCCTTGTCAGAAGTTCGCAAAAGGAGGATCACACGATCCCAGGACACTGCAACGGTCATAAGTATGAACCAGTTGCTGAGCGTCTGAATTCTAATCACGTGACCACGGGGATGCAGCAACGGTCGTAAGTGTGGAAAACGCTCATAAGTCAATTTTTTCAGTGCTGTCGTAATTTTGAATGGTCACTAAATGAACCGTTGTACGTTGAGAACTACGGATCAATTTTCTGTACTGCAACTTAACTAGTGGTCCTGATCCTTTGCGCCTGACATAGGATCGTCCCCTGCCCATGAGTTCTTCTGCCGTCTTCTTCTGCCTTGGTCACCTGGAGCCCCTCTCTCCTGCCTTGAGCAAGTCCCTGCAAGGGCCTGGGGGTCACGCTCCCCCCGTCTCCCATAGTCCCATGGAGGGGGGGGGGGAAGCTGACCGGAAGTTACTTGAGGAGGAGAGGCTTTGATCAATCCCTTTGATCAATCCCTCAGGTGAAGGGCAGCTGGAAGGGGGGAGGGGTCTGTGTGCTCAGCCACCCAGAGGGTCCCAACTGGGAGGCTCAGCAGAGAAGAGCTTAGTCAGTCCTGGGGGGTGGCGGAACCAGAACAGAACAGAAAAACAGAGTTGGAGGGGACCTTGAAGGTCGTCTAGTCCAACCCCCTGCTCACGCAGGAGACTTTATACCATTCTGAAGAAATAGCTGTCCAATCTCTTCTTAAAAACCTCCAGTGATGGAGCACCTACAACTTCTGGAGGCAAGCTGTTCCCCTGGCTAATTACTCTCCCTATCAGGTAGTTTCTCCTTGGTTCTAGGTTGGAACACAACTCCCCAACTGTCTATGCGCAGGGGTAGGCAACCTTGGCTCTTTTATGACTCGTGGACTTCAACTCCCAGAATTCCTGAGCCATCATGGGGGAACTATGGCCCCTTCATGACTTGTGGACTTCAACTCCCAGAATTCCTCAGCCAGCATGGGGGAACTTTGGCCCTTCATGACTCGTGGACTTCAACTCCCAGAATTCCTGAGCCAACATGGGGGAACTATGGCCCCTTCATGACTGGTGGACTTCAACTCCCAGAATTCCTCAGCCAGCATGGGGGAACTTTGGCCCCCTCATGACTCGTGGACTTCAACTCCCAGAATTCCTCAGTCAGCCTGGCTCAGCTTGGAAACCTCTCCCTTTCCCCTCAGCATGGCTGGCTCAGGAATTCTGGGAGTTGAAGTCCACGAGGCATAAAAGAGCCAAGGTGGCCTACTCCTGGTCTATGGAGATTCTTAGCCATCCAGATCATGGTTGCCCCAAAGGTGCTTTTCCAAAAAGCAACTGGAAATGTTTCTTCTTGGAGGAGAAGAAGCTTTTCAAGGAAAAAAACCCAATAAAGTCCAGTTGCCTTTTGAAAAGCACCTGTGGGCCACCAGGTAGGAAGGCTGTGGGGACCCCTCCCCACCAGGCACCTAGAGGTGCCGGGCTTCCCCTGTGCAAGAGGAGCGTGGAAGACGGGTGTGAAAAAAGTGTGCGTAGGTGACACCGAGGGTGGCCAAACCACAACCTCATCAGCACCACTGAAGGCACAGACATTTCTGTGGCTTCTTCTTCCTTTGGGGACTTCCCTGTCCGAGCTGTCCTGTTGCGATGGCCGTTTTCTCCCGTCCCTTGGAGGGATTCCAGGCTGGCAGACAAGGAGGAGGAGGAGCGTTCCCAGGGGAAACACACAACGGAATAATTTTGTTCGTGACACTAGAAAAGCCTGAACTTCTTTGGAAATAGGAGGATAGAGACACACGAGGGAGGGGGGGTGCCCTTTGACCTCTGAGTCCTGCCGGTGAATGCAGAACTCAGCATTTCTACCCAAAGTAGGGGGTGCTCCGGACAGACCCCCATCGTGGACTGTCCTTCCTTGCCCACTGCCACTGCCGGGTGTCTGTGGAGGTGGGAACATTTGTGGCTGCTATCTTGACTCCCCCCC
>NW_015389533.1:16348-34357 GCF_001527695.2 Protobothrops mucrosquamatus
TAATAATAATAATAATAATAATAATAATAATAATAATAATAATAATAATAATAATAATAATAATAATAATAATAAAGTTGGAAGGGACCTCGGAGGTCATCTAGTCCAACCTCCTGCTCAGGCAGGAAACCCTATACCATTTCGGACAAATGGCTGTCCAGTTTCTTCTTAAAAACCTCCAGTGTTGGAGGACCTACAACTTCTGGAGGCAAGCAGTTCCACTGGTTAATTGTTCTTATCTTACTGTCAGGAAGTTTCTCCTTAATTCCAGGTTGCTTCTCTCCTTAACTAGTTTCCACCCGTTGCTTCTTGTTGTGCCCTCAGGTGCTTTGGAGATTAGCTTGACTCCCTCTTCTTTGGGGCAGCCCCTGGGATACTGGAACGCTGCTATCCTGTCCCCCCTGGTCCTTCTCTTCATTAAACTAGACATACCCAATTCCAGCAACCGTTCCTTATATGTTTTAGTTTCCAGGCATTTAATCGTCTTAGTTGCTCTTCTCTGCACTTTTTCCAAAGTCTCAACACCTTTTTTTATTGTGTGGTGACCAAAACATTAAGTCAACCTCAAATGGGCTACAAGACCAAATTGAATCCCACAGCAAATCAGAGGAATAGTTCCAAGGCGAGTCTGGCTCCCCAAAAGCTGGGATGGGGAACCCTGAGCTTCAGGATGGTCTTCTCAAATGTTGTGGGGTAAGTTCTCCATCAGTCTGTCACGTAGGAAAGTTACAACAGACGAGTTTCTATAGTCTTTTCCAGAAACCCTTTATTTGGTATTCTCTTCTTCCTTAAGGTTTCAGTTTCAGTGCAATCCAGGTCTTTTTTTTTTTCCTATTGTAAAATCCTGCTTTTCTTCCTTGCAAAAATGTTGTACATTCTCTTCCGAATCTGCTGGGTCTTCAGGCTGTAGACGATGGGATTAAGGAGAGGTGGGACCACAATGTAGATGTTGGCCATCAGCAGGTGGACCATGGAGTGCTGGTGCTTCCCGTACCGGTGGAGCAGACTGACGCAGATCATGGGGATGTAAAAAATGAGGATGACACAAACGTGGGAGACACAAGTGTTCAGAGCCTTGAGACGTCCTTGGCGGGATGCCATGCCTAGAACCGTCTTCAAAATCACAACGTACGAGGCGAGGATGATGACCACATCCAACCCCAACGTAAAAATGATGACAATCAAACCATACAAGATATTGACCTTAATGTCTGCACAGGCCAGCTTCATTACGTCAGGATGGAGACAGTAGGTGTGAGAAAGTCTCCTGGATTTGCAGAAATGTAGACGCCTAATCAGAAAGGGAACCGGGAAGGAGACAGAGATACATCGAACTGCAGCGGCTACTCCTATTTTTGCCACAACGGTGTTTGGGAAGAGATTTCGGTATCTCAGTGGCTCGCGGATTGCAACCAGGCGGTCAAAGGCCATGGCCACCAGAATGCCAGACTCCAGCCAGTGAAAGGCGTGGATGAAGAACATTTGGGTGATGCAAGCATTAAATGTGATGTCCTTGGAGTCAAACCAGTAAACGCTCAGCATGGTTGGGAAGGTGGACAGGGAGAGTCCCAGATCTGAGCAGGCCAGGATGGAAAGAAAGATGTACATGGGTTCGTGAAGGCTTCGGTCGCTCTTGATGACAACGAGAATGAGGCTGTTTCCAAGCAGCGTGGAGACAGAGAGCACAAACAGGAAGAAGGCCATCCAAACGTTCTCCTCCATCCCAGGAATTCCAGTCAGGACGAAGATTGGCAGGTTCAGGCTGCTGTTGTTGAACATTGTGACAGCTGACACCCTTCCTACAGGAACATCTGATACAGCCATGTTAGGAAGGTGAATAAAGACTGTTGTGTACTTTGGAAAATATCTGCAGTCACTTGAAGTAGGTGAATGTTTGAGTTTACTCAGAAAGGTTAGAACAGGAGAGCTTACGAACTAATTTAAAGAATGGAGCTCAGCCTGATCATTTGTTCAGTTTTGTCCTCCCAGGTCATCAGTGTCCTCTTCTTATTCTAAAACGTACTCCTGTTCCTTTTCTTAGTTCTTGGCACCATGAGGAACCTCGAGACCTCAACGTTTTGGGACTCCTGGTGGCTTTGAGTTTGGACTCAGAGTTTAAAGACTTCCTCTTTTAGCTAGGAATCAATCAGGTATCTGCCATCACATATCTCCTCAGCTCTCACCTGTAGAAAAAACATACCAGATCCATTACCTGCTCCTCACAGGGCTTGGTTTCCAGACCCTCATTTACCTCAGAACATAGAACAACCAGGTTGGAAGGGACCTTGGGGGGGGTCTTCTAGTCCAACCCCCTGCTCAGCAGGAGACCCTATCAGTTGTCCAATCTTTTATTGAAAGCCTCCAGTGATGGAGCACCCACAACTTCTGCAGGCAAGCTGTTCCACTGGTTAATTTTTCTCTTCTCACTGGCTGGCCTGGCTCTAAACGTGATCTGTCCTGGACACCACCGTTCAAAAACGGCAGCCAGGCAGGACCGCAAGTGCGGCCTGACCCACACAGAGTAGAGAACGACAATTACTTCCTCTGGTCTGAACTTTATCAGGATAATTACATGGGTTTCTGTCGTAATCTGAAAAATCGTCGACGCAGTATGACTACCCAATACAAATTGAAACCGATTTGTTCCCGCGTGGCTCTAGAGAAAGTGTACCTGGTCACGGGTCCGTCCCTGGAAGGGGGGTGCGGTCTGAACCCGAAGGTAAAAAGGATAGGTTTACGTGTTGGGGTTCCGAGATGTGGAGGCTGCCCACTAAGAGGATTTGGAAGTCCCAAAGGTGGGACTTTCTTCATTTTTTTCCCCCTTGAAGACGTTTCGCTTCTCATCCAGGAATCTTCTTGGATGAGAAGCAATATGTCTTCAAGGAAAAAAATAAAGTCCAGTTGCCTTTTGGAAAAAAACCCTTTGGGACAACCACGACCTGGATGATGGAGAATCTCCATAGACATACAGCATTTAGAAGCTTCACCTGTCCACACAACATAGCCTCCTGTACAGTTTTGGGCACACTAGGGTATATCCCTAAGTTAACTCACTACTCAGTGACTGTGCTGAAGACCCCTGTTCTAATCTATGTTGGCCAACCTTCTCCTCCCCCCCCAGAAAAAGGCTCTGAGAAGCCCCCCACCTTGGCCAAGTCCTAGTCCTTCCTTAGGCACCAAGCCAGCTGGGTGACCTTGGGCCAGTCCTCCTCTCTTAGCCCCAGGAAAGAGGCAATGGCAAACCACTTATGAAAAACCTCGCCAAAAAAACAGCAGGGACTTATTCAACAGACACAACTCAGTGGAAGGAAATCAAAATACCTCTCTTATTTCTCCATAGGCTCTCAGGAGTTCCCAACATCTATTCAGCCAGTTCCTTCAATATCCTGCAGGAAGGAGGGTCCTCCGGAGAACCTGGGGACTTGAAGGCACTCAAATTGGCTAGAAGATCCTTTTTTCCCAATTTGCACGCTCTCCTTTTTTCAGTATCACCGCAGTGCATCCGTTCACATAACCCAGACATGTAGCTACTACCTTGATAAAGATGGATGCAGGGGAACTCTTCACACAGGAAATACGGCCGATTTAAAGAGTGTTTGGTTACTGTTCTTGGAAGAGGCTGAGTCAGGATAAAGCCCTGCGAATCCCTTACAACTTAGCTAAGAAGCTCTGAAGGAGAAAGCCCTTCTCCCTGGTCCAGGAAGAGACCCTGCAATTTCCACCAGACAAGAGATTTATATGATGTAGAGAAGCACTGGCTGCTTACACCAGAGGAAACTCCTCTGAGAGTTGGTCAAGGCAAAGTTCTTGCTCCATGTAGTCGCTAAGGAATTCTGGGGACTGTGGGAAGTCAGCCTCCCCCCCCCCAGAGAAGGAAATATTAAAAGGGCAGAAAAATATATTTCCTCAAAGGATCTTAAAGAGGCAGAAAAGCATGCCCAGGTTTTTTTCTTAATAGCCCCAAGTCTCCCTCCCCCAAGCAGAAACCAGCTCTGTAGAAATGTAGATTTGATAATCCATTCAGGAAGGTTGAAGCTAGAAGATTAAGAAGACAAAGAGACCTAAAATCTACATACCCCACCCAAACTCTAAGACAGGACCTAGTAGGATTAACCCACAGATGCCAAAGGGACACACTCAGACTCAGGTCAAAGTGCATAACACAGGAAATACAAAGCCTCAAACAGGAACAGGAAACAACCTCAAGAGCCCCAGAGGGTATAAAAACCCACTCCCTACATGGGCTCACTCTCTTTTCTTCCAGAGCCATCTTCCTGTCTGGCTCTCCTCTTCAATAAACTGCAACCTTCTTTCTAAAGCAGTCGCCATGTTGTTTATTCCCAGCTTGGACTGAACCCTGATGAAGACTTTTCTTTCAACAGGACTAACAGTGGAAAATATTTGTAGCTCAGGGCTGGAGTGTGGGGTTCTTGGTGGTCTCTGAGTTTGGTTGTTTTCTTGCAGATGTTTTGTGATTCGACTAGGTAGCATCCTAGAGCCCTGGTAGGAAAGCGGTTAGAATGCAGCACTGCAGGCTGCTTCTGGGGACTCCCGGTGCCAGCAGTTTGGCAGTCTGATTCTCACCAGCTCAAGGTTGCCTCAGCCTTCCATCCTTCTGAGGTCAGTAAAATGAGGACCCAGGTTGTTGGGGGTAACAAGCTGACTCTATAAACTGTGTAGAGAGGGCTGTAAAGCACTGTGAAGCGGTGTATAAGCCTAAGTGCCATTGCTTGCTAAGAGGTATCCTCAGTGTTAGAAGGGAGAAGGGTTTGTGGAGTGGAGGAATATAGAAGATAGAACATCAGAGTTGGAAGGGACCTTGGAGGTCTTCTAGTCCAACCCCTACTCAAGTAGGAGACTCTATACCAGTGATAGCGAACCTTTTAGAGATCGAGTGCTCAAAAACTGGCCCTGCCCCCACTCCACCCCCTGCCGTGCCTCACCCCGCCTGCCCGCAGGGCCACTCACCACCTCCAGGGCCTGCCGCAGATCGCCCAGGCAGCCCAGCAGCGCCATGGCAGCCATGCCCTCTGCCCGCGCCCCGCAGCATCAACTGCGCACAATGGGGCGTGAGGGCAGAATCTTGTCTATGCTGCCTGGCTGCCATGTCCTTGGCTGCACTGCTCCGCATGGGCCACGCTCGGGGGCGACTCTCCTCCAACGGGGCTTCTGGTGAGGAAGGGGTCATGGGAGGAGGCAAGGCTGGGGCAACGGCACATGTGCCCACAGAGAGGGCTTCGAGTGCCACCTCTGGCACGCGTGCCCTAGGTTCGTCACCACTGCTCTATACCATTTCAGATAGGTGGCTGTCCAGTCTCTTCTTAAAAGCTTCCAGTGATGAAGCACCCACAACCTCTGCAGGCAACTTACATTCCACTGGTGAATTGTTCTCACTGTCAGGAAGTTTCTCCTTAGTTCTAGGTTGCTTCTCTTTTGGTTACTTTCCATCCGTTGCTTCTTGTCCTGCCTTCAGGCGCTTTGGATGATAGCTTGACTCCCTCTTCTTTGTGGCAGCCTCTGAGATACTGGAAGACTGCTATCCTGTCCCCCACCTCGTCCTTCTCTTCATTAAACTAGACCTACCCAATTCCAGCAACCATTCTTTGTATGTTTTAGCTTCCAGTCCTTTAATCATCTTTATTGTTCTTCTCTGCCTTCTTTCTAGGGTCTCACTGTCTTTTTTATATTGTGGCAATCAAAGCCAGATTCAGTATTCCAAGTGTGGTCTTACTAAGGCCTTATAAAGCGGTACTAACAATTCATAGGATCTTGACTCTATGCCTCTGTTTATTCAACCAACGTTGTGTTGGCTTTTTTGGTATCTGCAGCATACTGTGATGCTCTCTGAGCTTGGTGGTTTTCTTGCAGATGGGAGAGATGGACGAGAAGGTGAATCCCCCAAACTCCCAGCTCTTTATCGAACTTCCTGGCTGGGTTCACACAACACAGTGGACTCGGGTTAAGAAAACGCGCTTGCTGGGTTCCACCAGTCTGCCCTGCCCAAAGAATTCAACCTTCTCCTGGCCTTGCCTGATGACCCGGCTCTGACAGCAGGAACAGAGCTGAGTTTCCCCCAACCCATCCACTGCCCACTTGCGCCATGGTCCTGTTGAAAAGCATCCTCAAAATGGCACCAGCACCCCTCTGATCCTGCCCCAGTGGTGGGATTCAGCCAGTTCGCACCACTTTGGCAGAACCGGTAGCTAATTTTTTGATGCCCAGGCCCAGAATGGACTTCCGGAAGAAGTGGCACCCACATAGAGAACTGGTTGTTCCCATATCTGAAGCCCACCACCCTCCTGCCCCCAAGGCTACAAGGGGCACCAGACTCCCAGGCTGTGGGGAGAGGCACCCCAGCTGTTCCCACTTCTTGGTTTGATCCTGGCTCCTCACTCTGGCTCTGGCACCAGAGTCTTCCTGCGAGGAAATGGGATCCAGGACGAGGAAGATCTTCACGACATTTTTTGTCCCTGAAGTTGCCACCTGGCTGGTGAACAGTGGGTGGGTTGGGGGGTCCCTTCCTCCACTAGAGAAGGTGAATTGACTGGGAATGATATGCAGGGGGGTCTACAAGATTTGGGCTTTTTCAGGAATCATCTAGAGTCATCTCTAGACGAGATGGGCAGGAAACCAATGAAAGAAAGAAAGAAAGAAAGAAAGAAAGAAAGAAAGAAAGAAAGAAAGAAAGAAAGAAAGAAAGAAACAAACAAACAAACAAACAAACAAACAAACAAACAAACAAACAAACATTCTTCTAAAATAATGAGTGGATTGTTTTATTTTGAGGCCGAGCTCTGACTTGATGAGAACTAAAGCAGAACCAAAGATCCTGGGAGAGGGAGACCACGTGACCCAGCATGCACAACAGTGCAGTCCTACACATGGGTGTTTCTTTGGTGGAACTTCCTTTGATTCTGCTTGGCAGGCAGGAGAGCAGCAGCCACAACCAGAGGGCCTCTGGTGCCCCCTGCTGGCAGCGGAAGAGACTCACTTTCAGGAAGGACTTCTCAATGATGATGGGAGGCATCCTAGACCTGCCCTGGCAACAAAGATGGAGGAGTTTGGGGGGGGGGAGAGACCAGAGGATCCTGATGAGGTCCCCAGACTGGCCAGCAGGGCTTCTTCTCCTTGGCACTCCTCTTCCTCCTCCTCCTCCTCCCTCCTCCCTTTGCCCCCAAAGCAGAGAGAGACTTACCCAAGGGCAGAGGTAGGCGACCTTGGCTCTTTTATGACTCGTGGACTTCAACTCCCAGAATTCCTGAGCCAGCATAGCTGGCTCAGGAATTCTGGGAGTTGAAGTCCACGAGTCATAAAAGAGCCAAGGTCGCCTACCTCTGCCCAAGGGGGTGGCGACAAGAGATGGGGCCTTAAGAGACCTGGAGCACAGATGAGTTGGGGGCCCTCAGGGGACTGACAGGGAGCAATTCCAGGTTTGTTCACCCATCCCATGAAATGTAGGCCAGGAGGAAGCAGCAGAGACCGCCATCAGAGGGCTATTTTCATGTCAGCAAAAACAGAAGATCCAGGAAAAAAAGGAGTCTCCAGAAGAGTAAAGGCGTTGAGCCCAAGGAGTCAAGAACGACAGAAGGAACTACTTCTGAGCAGTTTATTGTTGCTCTCCTAGAGACGGAATCTTGCCAGGCTAAAGCAGTTATACACATAACTACTAGACATACCCTGTGAACTGCTAGGGAGGGTCCATCTGCGCCCCCTTTCTGCACACCAAAGACCCCAAGCTTCTTGGTCTCTCTGCTCGCCGGGAAAGAACCCCTCCCTCTTGCGACTCTGGCCCACTGCCCACCCCATCGGGGCAGTTTGGGTGGGAAGTCGCGATTCCTGGATCCGATTTTGGAAAGAGAGATTGTGGCCTCTGCCTAAAGGTGCCACGAATCCCAAACTGAACGGGAAGCGGAGGACAGCAAATCCTTATCCACGGAGACCTTTGCTCCTCCCTCCCTCCCTCCTGTCAATCAGTAGCATCGTGGAGACCTGGGTTAGTTAACACAGGGGTCCTCAACCTTAGCAACTTTCAGACTTGTATTAGAACAGTGGTTCTCAACCTGTGGGTCGGGACCCCATTTGGGGTCGATCGACCATTTCATGGGGGTCGCCAAGCAAGGCTGTCCGCCATTTTTTTTGTCCGCCATTTTTTTTGTCCGCCATTTTTTCCCCCCTTTTCCGGCGGGTGCCTTACCTCCCTTGGGCTGGGCCAGCTGGTGGTCGGCCTGCTCCGTCTCTGCTGCTTGCCAGCTACGCGTCGGCCGGCGCAGGGGGCGGAACCACGCATGCGCGGCGCTCCCGGGCAGGGAAAGTCCTCGACTTACGACCGGTTGGGTAGTCCTCGACTTACGACCGGTTTAGTCCTCGACTTACGACCGGTTTAGTCCTCGACTTACGACCAGTTTAGTCCCTGACTTACGACCGGTTGGGGTCGCGGCATTAAAAAGGTTGAGAACCACTGTATTAGAATGTTATTGTTGGCATATTATGTGTATTTTAGAAGGGGTACCCGAAGTGCTAATAATATGTTTATTCAAGATTAAATTGGATTATGACAATTCTAAATCAGTAAAGCTTAAAAACAGGATTTGGATCTATATAGATGTAAGGTAGAAATGGATTGACCTAAATATGTTATACGATTTGAGGGAAACAGAGAGGGAACATTTAATGAATTAATTTGAGTTATATATATATATATATGATTTGGATGATTGATTACCCCATCACCACGTGTTTCTCAAGCACTTTGATGTAAAAGTTAAAAAACCAATAAAACGTGTTTAAAAAAAAAAAAGACTTGTGGACTTCAACTCCCAGAATTCCTCAGCCAGAAAAGCTAGTTGAAGTCCACAAGTCTTAAAGTTGCCAAGGTTGAGGACCCCTGAGTTAACATATGATTCCTAAATAATATTATTAATAGTTATACACATTTATAAATTCTTCCCACAACAGATTAGTGAGCGGGGGCAGTTGCAGTGTCCCTGAGGTCAGTTGAAAGGATGGATAGATGGCCAAGCCAATCTGAACTGTGACCACATGATCCTCTGTGTGTGTGTGTGTGTGTGTGTGTGGGTGGGTGGGTGCTGCTACAGGGACCCTAATCTTGAATACAGGTTGTATGTTCTTTCTGCACTCTTTATTTGCAGCCCACTGAAGTCTTCAGTCGACGATATGAACAGGAATCAACAGAAGAGGGTCCAGGTAACCAAGCAGGAGCTGTTGGGATACTTGCTCTGCCTGTCTGAAGAGGGAGGGGGCTGGCAAGGTTGCCAATGCTAGTGCCTTTCTCCGGCACTTGCTTTGGGGCACCACCACCACCACCTCACCCTGCCAGCCTGCTTCTCCTGCCTCTGCTAACCCATTGGAAGCATGGCCAGCCAGCCAGCCAGCCCAGGTTTGCGTTCAGTTGGCGCAGTCTCCCAATGGATGGTAGCTCAGTCAATCTGCTCAGGGGGCAACTCTCTGCTTGAAGACACCTTGCCAGGTTCTCAGAGTTCATTCTAAGTGGCCATGACAGACTCTTTCCTTCCCAGGAGACCCTTAACGATCTTCGTGCGGATCGGTTTGGTTTTTATACTGTAGACAATGGGGTTCATAAGGGGCGGCACTAAAAGGTAGACATTGGCCATGAGGATGTGAACCACCGGAGGAGCATTTTTCCCATAACGATGGATCATGGAGAGCCCAATCATTGGCGTATAGAAGGTCAGGACAGCACAGATATGGGAGATGCAGGTATTCAAGGCTCGGAGACGTTCTGCCTTAGAGGCTTTGCTTAACACGGTTTTGAGGATCATAACGTATGACAACACAAGCAACGTAGAGTCCAGAACCATAGAAGACACCACCACCATCAAGCCGTAGACGCTGCTGATCCTTCGGTCTGAGAGGGTCACCTTCAGAATGTCCTGGTGCAAACAGAAGGAATAGGAGAGGACGTTGACCCTCCCGTACTCCAGGCGCTTCAGGAGGAAGGAGGCTGGGAAGACAAGGAAGGCAGCTCGAAGGGCTACCCCCGCCCCAATCTTGATGACCGCCTCATGGGTCAAGACACTGGTGTATCTCAGAGGGTTCCAGATGGCCACCAAGCGATCAAAGGCCATAGAGATTAGAATACCCGACTCAAGAATGGAGAAAGTGTGGATGAAATACATCTGGACCAAGCAGGCATCAAAGTGGATCTGACGGTGGTTGAACCACAGGACACTCAGCATGGTGGGCAAAGTGGCGAAGGACAAGCCCAGGTCCGAGAGGGCCAGCATGGACAGGAAATAGTACATGGGCTCTTGGAAGCTTTGGTCCGTCCTGATGACGAAGAGGATGGTGCAGTTCCCTGTGAGGGCCACCAAGTACATGGAGCAGATGGGGAGGGAAATCCAGAAATGGTGTTTTTCTAGCCCAGGAAAGCCTGTCAGGAGGAAAATTGGGGGGCTGGCAGTCTTATTAGAAGAAGTCATAATGCTGTCCCAAGACATGCCGCCTGCAGTCTTTGATGGGTGCTGTCAAGGAAATATATATATATATATATATATAAAAGTATCCTATGATAGGTAGTGACTCTACAGCAGGGGTAGTCAACCTTGGCTCTTTTATGACTCGTGGACTTCAACTCCCAGAATTCCTGCGCCAGCTAAGCTGGCTCAGGAATTCTGGGAGTTGAAGTCCACGAGTCATAAAAGAGCCAAGGTTGACTACCCCTGCTCTACAGTATCAATCTACAGAGGTCACTAATATTTGGACACCGCCACGATAGCACAAAATCACTTGATTTATTACACTGACGTACCCCCTAATGATTCTGAGAGCATTCTAAAGCAGGGAGAGCTAAACCCAAAACTCATTTTCTCAAACCCCCCAAATTCATTTTATTAATGGATGTGTTGCCCATCACAACTATCCCATAGCAATTTAGAATGCAAAAAGGGAAAATTAAAAAGTGCCTTGAGCTTTCCATAATAAGTAGAAAGTGGATAGCTTTTGTTAGCTGCATCTTAAGACCAAAAGATATTATTGTATCAAGGTTGGCATCGCCTGTTTTTCCTCACCCTGAGAGGCAGTTTGGGGTTGTGGTTGAGGGATCAGGCTGGGTACCTGGAGACCAGCTGGGTGACCTTGGTTAGTCCTCCTGTCTCCGCCCCAGGAAAGAGCCGAACCTCTTTCTCCTTGTCAAGCAAACTTCCAGGGACTTGTCAAGATTGGACATAATTCAATGGAAGAAGAGAAAAGTACCTCTCTTATTTCTCCAAAGGCTCTTAGGAGTTCCCAACGTCTATTCAGCCAGTTCCTTCAATATTCTGCAGGAAGGGGCGTCCTCTGGAGAACCTGGTGACTTCAAGGCACTCAAATGAGCAAGAAGGTTCTTTTATCACATCTTTTCTGGTGTACCCTCTCATTTCTACCTTATCAGACTCACCACAGTTGATGGAAAAGACCCTGCAATTTCCACCAGACAAGAGATTTATATGTCTTAGGGCAGCACCGGTTGTTTTCAGCAGAGAAAACGCCTCTGAGAGCTGCCCAAGGCAACCTTCTTTGTCCATGTGCTCTCTAAGGATCCCTGGGGACCAACTGTGGGGAATCTCTGCAGCTCAAGGCTGACCTGTGGGGTCCTTGGTGCTCTCTGAGCTTGGTTGTTTTCCTGAAGACGTTGCATGACCCAAACAGCCAACAACTTCAGTGCTAGCTAGAATTCTGGAGAGCCCAACTAGTTATCAGGCTATCAGTTGACTGGAAACACTTAAAGCAGCAGACAGAATCCAACAGATTTTGATAAGTGAGTTTATTGCAGAAAAGCTAGGAAGCTACTACGGGAGGAATCTGTAACTGCTGTGTCAAATGCAGGCGCCCTTTAGAATGAGAGGCTGGTACTCCGTGGCTTAACGCAGCTGGAGATGATCTTTGCTCCGGCTGTTTGAGTCCTACATCACGTGATGGAGTGAGTTCCCACCACTTGCCTCCACTCCTGCCCACCTGGCTGTTTTGAAAGCACGATACACGCGAGTAGATAAATAGGTATCACTTCGGTGGGAAGACGAGCCAGCTGCCTTCGTGCAGATGGCCAGAAGCCTGCTGGCTGGTGCTGGACGTTCCCGGATGAAATGCCCACTTACAAGGCGACTCCAGTGGAGAGTGAAGGCCCCAGAGGACGGTCTTTTTTTCTGGTGTGGAGCTAGCTCGCCCCCTGTGGTGCACCTTGGGAAACGCACATGCTTGAACTGAACGGGTTAGCAGGCAGTCGAACTGTTACTCTGCATTAGCATTGTAGTCTTCTGGCGAATGTAACGTCACCGTACGCTAAATAAATAATAAACGACTTAAAATGGGGTTGATCTTCAAGGTCTTACTACTTTAATGTTCACAAGATTCACAGATTCAGTGGCATTGAACAAGCTCTGAGTACAATCCAAAGCAAAACTCAGAGAATCATTTTTTCAAAGAATGTTTATCGGAGAGAAGACATCCGGAGGACAATAGGTTAGAGAAGAGCCCCCTTGACCCTCCAGAACAACCACATGCCACTTGGGATCAATAACCTGTGAGGTGCTACAAAAAGTATGGCGGGATGGGAGAAAGTGGGAGGGGCTGAGGAGAGTCCAGGGAGGGACAAGGAAGGGCCAGGAGGGAGAAGTTCTGCTTCTCCCCCAGAAGTTCTGTTTCAGGAGGAAGAAAGCGGAGACTTCTCAAGGGAGGACAAGGAGATATGTGGGAGTCCAGCAGGGCACCCACAAGCCCAAGCAGGAAAGTCTTCTGGAGAGTCCCAGCCACAGGAGAGAGATGGGCCTTGGCCCAGCATCTGGAGACCTGCTGGTGCCTCCACCACCTCTGAGTCCATCGAAGGCTTTGAGCAAGAGGGACTCCAAGAGCCCCAGATTATACTCAGATCAGGAGGGAGACATTAATTCCCTCCTCACCCCTCAGGTGGGAACCCCCCGCATTTCTCCCTCTGACCTTTTTTGTGGAAATGCTGATTATACCTAAGACAGTACATTGTGATAGCAACTCGTGGGATACCATGGTGATGCCTCTTGGAACCCACATTATTTAATATTTTTATTAATGACCTGGATAATGGGGTTGAGGGGCTTCTTGTCAGATTTGTGGATGATGTAAAATACTGATGTTTGGGAAAAGGTTGAGGATGACTGAATTTAACCTGGACGGTTGAAACTGTAGAGGTTGGCCAAGAGGAACCAGATGTCTTTCAACAGCAAGGAAAATAAAGTATTAAATTTGGGGAAAAAAGATATTGCAGGGATAATAAAAAAAGGAGGTGTTATAGCTTGGTAACCTTGTATTAAAGAATGACATGGATACGGTGGTTGACAACAAACTGAACTTGAGCTGGCCATGTGAGCCACTGCAGTTCTGAGATCTGTCAGAAGAAACATCACATCAGAGACCCCTTTTCTGTATGGGAGAGACCACCAGGGAAGTAACCTACGTGGTTCTGGGTGTCTTGTTTCCAGAGGGATATTGAGTGATTAGAAGACATTCAGAAAAGAGCAACAAAGATAATAGAAGGATCTTGCAGATATGCCCTGTGGGAATGAAACGAAGGAATAGACAATGCTGAGTCTTAAGATATGACCTAGCCACGTTGTGGAACCTCTTTGAGAAGAGGTTGAACAGACACCTCTTGTGGAACATAAATTGGTTTTCTAGCTCACAACATAGTAGATGATTCTCGTGATCCCTTCCAACTCCATAGTTCTCCATGAACTCTTATGGGGTCCTTGGTGCTCTCTGAGCTTGGTTGCTTTCTGGCAGATATTTCATTACCAAATTAGGTAACACCATCAGTGCTAGATGTGAGTGTCCCTAGCATGGATGATGTTACCTAGTCAGGTGATGAGGTGCAAGATGAGGTGAACCTCTGCAAGAAACCAACCAGGTTCAGAGAGCACCAGGGACCTCACAGTTCAGTCGTGAAACCTATGTTCCCTACACTTGTGAATGTGACCTGATCCACAGAGAAAGTCTCTCTGAATCTTTTGGAAGACTTGACCTGCCTTTCATGGAATTTTAGAAAATCATATTTAGTACTAAGAATAAAAACTTCTAGTTTTCGTGTACCACTTGAGGAAAATTTGGATGATCTTGTCTCGAATTTGCTTGGTTTTTACACTGTACACAATGGGGTTCATGAGGGGTGGCACCAGCAGGTACACGTAGCCCATAAAAACACGGACAAAGAGTGGGGAATCCTTCCCAAACCTGTGTATCACAGTTAAGCCAATCATTGGTGTGTAGAAGAGCAACACTGCAGAGACATGCGAGCCACAAGTGCCGAGAGTTTTGTGGCGGTCTGCCCGTGACGCGATGCCCAACACGGTCTTGAGGATCACCACGTAAGAGAAGAGGATGAGGAGTGAATCCACCCCCACTGTGACTAAAATGACAAACATGCCATAAATGATGTTGACGGTGATATCCGAGCACGCCAGGTTCATCACCTCCTGATGGAGGCAGTAGGAGTGGAAGAGGAGATTGACGCAACAGTAGCGATGTCTTCTGAGAAGAAGGGGAAATGGCAAGACCAAAGCCACCGCTCTGGCCACAAATACCAGGCCCATCTTCCTGATTCTGGGCATGGTCAAGATGGCGGCGTACCTGAGGGGGTTGCGGATGGCCACAACGCGATCGAAGGCCATGGCCAAGAGCACAGAGGACTCCATCAGTGAGAAGGAGTGGATGAAGAAGAGTTGGGTGAAACAAGCAGTGAAGCTGATCCTTCTGGCGTTGAACCAAAAGACGCCTAGTATGGTTGGTATGGTGGAGATGGATAAACCAAGATCTGTGATAGCCAGCATGGAGAGGAAGATGTACATGGGCTTGTGGAGGCTTTGGTCTGCTTTGATCACCAAAAGAATAACGGAGTTTCCCAAAAGGGAAATGAGATATATGGCGCAGAACGGGATGGAGACCCAGGCGAGGTTGGATTCCAGACCAGGAATCCCCGTCAGCCAGACCACCGATGGATTCCGTCTGGAACTGTTGAGGAGTGCCAAGGAGTTGAGGGCGGTCTCAGGAGCACCTGGCATGTTCCTTCAGATGACGGATGGTGCCTTTTTGACTCTGAGCATGGAGAGTTGAGGTTGGGACGGACCCAAAGAAACATTTGGGGTTCCTCCTGACATGCTGCCTTTCACGTCTTGTTGGACTTTGATCCTGAGAACAACCAGAAAGGTGGATATTAGTTGGGATGCATCCCTGGAAATAACATGAACATATAGGCACACATCCAAGGAAGGTGTTAGCTAGATTTCCTTTCGATGCCAAGATTTCCTCCAGCCAATTTCTCTTTCTACTTCCCTGTCGATGTTCTCAGTTGATGTCATGCTACGTGGGGGAGACCTTGGGAGATGGGCTGAACAGATGCTGCCCAGGACATGGGTAGGTGAAACCCTCCCGGTTCCTCGGGTTGTTCTTTCAGACTTGCAGGGTTCTGTTACTGTAGTTTTGTGACCAACTAGCCCTAATCTGGCCGTGTTTCTTGTCTGGTCTTATCAGGCTAAACCCAAGAATAAGGTAGAGAAATTCCTGCAGAGGTCAGTTCTTTCTTTGCTTACACACAAGGGACACAACCTTGCCAGACTAAACCCTTACTTGCTACTCTCACCCTAATGGGTTTCCGCTTGGAAATTCTAAGGAGTGAATAATAATAATAATAATAATAATAATAATAATAATAATAATAATAATAATAATAATAATAATAGCAGAGCTGGAAGGGACCTTGGAGGTCTTCTAGTCCAATCCTCTGATCAAGCAGGAGATCCTAGATCATTTGGGACAAATGGCAGTCCAGCCTCTTTTTAAAGGCCTCCAGTGATGGGGCACCCACAACTTTTGAAGTGATGGTTTATTGCCCTCACTGTCAGGAAATTTGCCCTGAAATCCAGAAATGTCCACCATTTAACGTACTGGGTTCCAGTTGCAAGAAGGCAGATGCTGGCTAAATGCCGGGACAGCATCCTGGAACTGAGAGCAGCTGGATGACGGGAGCCCTAGAAGAGAAGGTGGATTCTTCCCTGTGTTGGAGGCACACAAGCTGCCTTCTCTGGGGATAAACTTGGGTGTCTGCAGGGCGTGGGAGTTTGGGCTCAGCCACCCCCCCTTCCAGCTTGAAAAGGCTAGAATCTGCAAGAAGGGGGTCCCCCTCTGACTCTAGGGCTGCCATCCCTCCCTCACAGACCCCCCCTCTGGTTTCAATCGGGGCCCTCAAAGCCCCATCCGTCTAACCTGAATATGTGGATTCGTTGCACCAACTTCATCCAGAAGTTCAAAATCAGTCAATTGCTGGCTGAGCTCCAGAGACAGAATCCTCAGCCGGTCCAAAGGGCTCCGTGCACAGAACACGCAGAGTCAGAAGAGGGCTGACCCAGGATGACGCTGACCAGGCTGGGCGTGTCGCACGGGTGCTGTGGCTGACCTGCACACAGACCTTGGTTTATAAAGGGTGGCTTGTCTTACCTGGTGCTGGCTGAGGGGTGCTCAAGAATCCTTCCTCAGAAGCATTTCAAAAGCTGAGATAAACCGGTCCCCCCATGGTTGGCCCAGCCGTGAGCAAAGGGATCTATGCATCTCCCTAAGCCATTCACAGGGGGGCTGCTTGCATTGCTGAGCCTCCCCCCCCAGACTCAGTGGCTGCCTGGACTCCCCCACAGCTCCTGGCCTCATAGAGGGGCCCTTCCTTGTATGCAGCTTCCCTTCGGTGAAACGAACTCACTGGCACAGCGGTGATTCTCTGTCAGTCCTCCTCTGATTGAACCTTGGCATTTTCCCCACCAGAAACCCCCACCAGGCCAGCTGGGGGAGTGACCCGAGCCTTCTTCTTCTCACCAGGCTGATGCTTGACGTGTCCCGGACAGCTTTCCAGGTTCCTTGGTGGTCTAGCTGGGAGAGAAGACTGGAGAGATGCTGGGTGGATGGATTCAGCTGCCTTTATGAGCCTCTCCTGGTCACTGGGGCTTCCTTGCCCTCCAGGATCTCACCGCCCAGACACAGAATGCAGGTCTCCTGGCAAGGGCAACCGGGCACCACAGGGAACACGGGTCACTTTGCCCTCCCCTGTCAGGATGGGTGATGTCAGAGAATAACAGCCGTGGAGAGCCGTCTCCTCCCTTGGGTCCACCAGGGCTTCCTGTGGTTCTCCCACCAGCCTCAGGAGCACCAAGGCAGCCTCAGTACCGGCTGAGTCAGCCTCTCTTCCTCCTGAACGCGGAAGGACAGAAAGGCTATGGACACTCTGGGATGGGGTGGGAGGGCGTTCAGATATATATTCTCTGAGCAAAATGTAAGTTCACCTAAGATCCCAAAAGCGAACGGTTGAGGCCACACTTAAACAACATCAAGCCCAGCCAAACTACCTTGTTGATTATGTCCCCGATGTTCCTGCTGCACATGCCTTGTTTTGGAATACTGGGCTACTTGAACTAAATCAATTCAGATGATCCTAAAGAGTCAGGATCCCAGAGCATTTATTGAGTTAGTTTAGGTAGGTTGGTATCCACACCTAAGGGTTCCTCCTCAAGTCAGGGATCTGGTTTATTGTTGTGTACCTATCTTTAATCTTTCTTTTGGGACATGTCTACGTAGAATTGGTGGAATGGTTTCCCATCATCTTTGGGCAGCTCAATGACTCCTGATCTCTGAGATTCTTCCTTTCCAGGATCAGGGACCTCCTCAAGACTTGACCTGCTTGATGCACCTCACAAGAAGCCTGTGAAATTAAAGGAAGGTCCCCCCTTTTCCCTTTCAAACTCCTGAAGGACCAAGGGTCCCGTGCGCTGTGAGGACCACCTTCTTTTGCTGTCTTTGTCTACCCACCTTACAGCTGGGGGTAGGGGTGGAAGGGGAGAATCCTCGTGTCAGAGGGAGCAGAGGAGGAGGAAGAGGAATGGCAAATGTGTGGGGACCAAAGCTCCTTCATCAGAGATACCTAGAGCTTTATCCTGAGAGAGACTCCTTACTCACGGTTGGGATGGTCTCGAGAGCCCAACTAGT
>NW_015389533.1:39949-64944 GCF_001527695.2 Protobothrops mucrosquamatus
TTTGAGTCCTACATCACGTGATGGAGTGAGTTCCCACCCCTTCCCTGTTTCCAGAGGGATATTGAGTGATTAAAAGACATTCAAACAAAGATAATAGAAGGATCTTGCAGATATGCCCTGTGGGAATGAAACGAAGGAACAGACACAACGCTGAGTCTTAAGATATGACCTAGCCATGTTGTGGAACCTCCTTGAGAAGAGGTGGAACAGACACCTCTTGTGGAACATAAATTGGTTTTCTAGCTCACAACATAGTAGATGATTCTCATGATCCCTTCCAACTCCATAGTTCTCCATGAACTCTTATGGGGTCCTTGGTGCTCTCTGAGCTTGGTTGCTTTCTGGCAGATATTTCATTACCAAATTAGATAACATCATCAGTGCTAGATGTGAGTGTCCCTACCACAGATGATGTTACCTAGTCAGGTGATGAGGTGCAAGATGAGGTGAACCTCTGCAAGAAACCAACCAGGTTCAGAGAGCACCAGGGACCTCACAGTTCAGTCGTGAAACCTATGTTCCCTACGCGTGTGAATGTGACCTGATCCACAGAGAAAGTCTCTCTGAATCTTTTGGAAGACTTGACCTGCCTTTCATGGAATTTTGGACCATCATATTTAGTATTAAGAACAGAAGTTTCTAGTTTTCGTGTACCACTTGAGGAAAATTTGGATGATCTTGTCTCGAATTTGCTTGGTTTTTACACTGTACACAATGGGGTTCATGAGGGGTGGCACCAGCAGGTACACGTAGCCCATAAAAACACGGACAAAGAGCGGGGAATCCTTCCCAAACCTGTGTATCACAGTTAAGCCAATCATTGGTGTGTAGAAGAGCAACACTGC
This sequence comes from Protobothrops mucrosquamatus, assembly GCF_001527695.2. Classification (NCBI taxonomy): domain Eukaryota; kingdom Metazoa; phylum Chordata; class Lepidosauria; order Squamata; family Viperidae; genus Protobothrops; species Protobothrops mucrosquamatus. The sequence continues at coordinate 40,795 of NW_015389533.1, forward strand.
AGAGACATGCGAGCCACAAGTGCCGAGGGTTTTGTGGCGGTCTGCCCGTGACGCGATGCCCAACACAGTCTTGAGGATCACCACGTACGAGAAGAGGATGAGGAGTGAGTCCAGCCCCACTGTGGAGAAAATGACAAACATGCCATAAATGGTGTTGACGGTGATGTCTGAGCAGGCCAGCTTCATCACCTCCTGATGGAGGCAGTAGGAGTGGAAGAGGAGATTGACGCAACAGTAGCGATGTCTTCTGAGAAGGAAGGGCAACGGGAAGATCAAGGCCACTGCTCTGGCCACAAATGCCAGGCCCATCTTCCTGATTCTGGGCATGGTCAAGATGGCGGCATATCTGAGGGGGTTGCGGATGGCCACAACGCGATCAAAGGCCATGGCCAAGAGCACAGAGGACTCCATCAATGAGAAGGAGTGGATGAAGAAGAGTTGGGTGAAACAAGCAGTGAAGCTGATCCTTCTGGCGTTGAACCAAAAGACGCCTAGTATGGTTGGTATGGTGGAGATGGATAAACCAAGATCTGTGATAGCCAGCATGGAGAGGAAGATGTACATGGGCTTGTGGAGGCTTTGGTCTGTTTTGATCACCAAAAGAATAACGGAGTTCCCCAAAAGGGAAATGAGATATATGGCGCAGAACGGGATGGAGACCCAGGCGAGGTTGGATTCCAGACCAGGAATCCCCGTCAGCCAGACCACCGATGGATTCCGTCTGGAACTGTTGAGGAGTGCCAAGGAGTTGAGGGCGGTCTCAGGAGCACCTGGCATGTTCCTTCAGATGAGGAATGGCACCTTTTTGACTCTGAGCATGGAGAGTTGAGGTTGGGACGGACCCAAAGAAACATTTGGGGTTCCTCCTGACATGCTGCCTTTCGTTTCTTGTTGGATTTTGATCCTGAAAATACCAGAAAGATGGATATTAGTTGGGATGCATCCCTGGAAATAACTAGCCCTAATCTGGCCATGTTTCTTGTCTGGTCTTATCAGGCTAAACCCAAGAATAAGTTAGAGAAATTCCTCCAGAGTTCAGTTCTTTATTTGCTTACACACAAGGGACACAACCTTGCCAGACTAAACCCTTACTTGCTACTCTCACCCTAATGGGTTTCCGCTTGGAAATTCTAAGGAGTGAATAATAATAGTAATAATAATAATAATAATAATAATAATAATAATAATAATAATAATAATAATAATAATAATAATAATAATAATAATAATAATAATAATAATAATAACAACAACAACAACAATAACAACAGTAATAGTAATAGTAATAGTGATAATAGTAATAATAATAAAGTTGGAAGGGACCTTGGAGGTCATTGAGTCCAACCCCCTGCTCAGGCAGGAAACCCTATACCATTTCAGACAAATGGCTGTCCAGTCTCTGCTTAAAAACTTCCAGTGTTGGAGCATTCACCGCTTCTGGAGGCAGGTAGTTCCACTGGTTAATTGTTCTCACTGTCAGGAAGTTTCTCCTTAGTTCCAGGTTGCTTCTCTCCTTGGTTAGTTTCCATCCATTGCTTCTTGTCCTGCCTTCAGGCACTTTGGAGAATAGCTTGACTGCCTCTTCTTTGGGGCAGCCCCTGAGATACTGGATCACTGCTATCCTGTCCCCCCTCGTCCTTCTCTTCGTTAAACTAGACATACCCAATTCCAGCAACCTTTCCTTATATGCTTTAGCCTCCAGTCCCCTGATCATCTTTGTTGCTCTTCTCTGCACTCTTTCTAGAGTCTCAACATCTTTTTTTACATTGTGGTGAGCAAAACTGGATGCCGTATTCCAAGTGTGGCCTTACCAAGGCCTTGTAAAGTGGTATTAATACTTCACGTGAACTTTATTCTATCCTTCTGTTAATGCAGCCTAGGAGTGTGTTGGCTTTTTGGCAGCTGCAGCACATGGCTGGCTCATGTTTAAATGATTGTCCACTAGGACTCCGAGATCCCTCTCACAGTTACTACTATTGAGCAAGGTACCCCCTATACTATACCTATACATTTGGTTTTTCTTGTCTAAATGTAGAACCTGTAAATGTATTCTCTGTCTCCTTTCTCTCTTTGGGCTGCGCTGCCTCTTGTCCCCACTGCTACCTTCCGGAAGGTGTTCCCTCTTTCCTGGGAACCTCTGCTTCACTGCAGCCCATCACGGCAGCTGCCACTTGTGGGGGCCGTCGCCCACCAGGCTACGTGGTGACATTGAGAGTTGGAAAAGCGAGACACCCATAGAAGAGCCGTCTTGGGTCAGATCAAGGGTCCATCTTCCACAGCAGCCAGGTCCCACCGTAACTGAAGAGAACAAGACTGCAAAGAGGTCACCTTCCTTTGGCACAGATTTTGGAAATCACACTGCCTGGGACTGGAGATAAGCTCTAGTTAGCCTTTTCTTGCCTGAATTCATCCAGAGCTGTTTTTCTACCTTGACACTTTAAGATGTGAGGATTTCAGCTCCCAGAATTCCCCGGCCAACAGGCTGATCCAGACCTTTAAAACACCAACAGCAGCAGCAGCCATAGCTACCTTTGCTGGTATTAGCTGGCATGGGGGGTTTTCCTAATCCCTCCCCCTGGGTGACCCTGGAGTCAGGCCTCATGGGAGAAGAAGAAACTCCGATATGCTTGCTTTTTCTCCAAGAAGAACAGGACAGAACAGAATAGCAGAGCTGGAAGGGACCTTGGAGGTCTTCTAGTCCAGCCCTCTGCTCAAGCAGGAGATCCTAGATCATTTGGGGCAAATGGCAGTCCAGCCTCTTTTTAAAGGCCTCCAGTGATGGGGCACCCACAACTTCTGAAGTGATGGTTTATTGCCCTCACTGTCAGGAAATTTGCCCTGAAATCCAGAAACGTCCACCATTTAACGTACTGGGTTCCAGTTGCAAGAAGGCAGATGCTGGCTAAATGCTGGGACAGCATCCTGGAACTGAGAGCAGCTGGATGACGGGAGCCCTAGAAGAGAAGGTGGATTCTTCCCTGTGTTGGAGGCACACAAGCTGCCTTCTCTGGGGATAAACTTGGGTGTCTGCAGGGCGTGGGAGTTTGGGCTCAGCCACCCCCCCTTCCGGCTTGAAAAGGCTAGAATCTGCAAGAAGGGGGTCCCCCTCTGACTCTAGGGCTGCCCTCCCTCCCTCACAGACCCCCCCCTCTGGTTTCAATCGGGGCCCTCAAAGCCCCATCCGTCTAACCTGAATATGCAGATTTGTTGCACCAACTTCATCCAGAAGTTAAAAACCAGTGAATTGCTGGCTGAGCTCCAGAGACAGAATCCTCAGCCGGTCCAAAGGGCTCCGTGCACAGAACACGCAGAGTCAGAAAAGGGCTGACCCAGGGTGACCCTGACCGGGCTGGGCTTGTCTTACCTGGTGCTGGCTGAGGGGTGCTCAGGAGTCCTTCCTCAGAAGCATTTCAGCTGCCTTTATGAGCCTCTCCTGGTCACTGGGGCTTCCTTGCCCTCCAGGATCTCACCGCCCAGACACAGAATGCAGGTCTCCTGGCAAGGGCAACCGGGCACCACAGGGAACACGGGTCACTTTGCCCTCCCCTGTCAGGATGGGTGATGTCAGAGAATAGCAGCCATGGAGAGTCGTCTCCTCCCTTGAGTCCTCCAGGGCTTCCTGTGGTTCCCCCACCAGCCTCAGGAGAAGGGAACACCAAGGCAGCCTCAGTACCGGTTGAGTCAGCCTCTCTTCCTCCTGAACGCGGAAGGACAGAAAGGCTCTCTGGCCTGGGACCTTTTGCCCCTCGCCCCCTCCCTTAGCAGGCTCTGGAGCAGGTTGTCGTTCCTAGACAATAGGGCGAACAGATAGAACAACTGGCCCGTGACAATCACTGTCTTCTACAAGACACGTAGGTCCTGCAGGGAGCCCCTGGCTGCTTACCCCAGAGAAATCTGACCCCCAGGAGTTGCTCAAGGCAACGTCCTTTGTCCATGTGGTTGGTCACCAGTGGAACCACCTGCCTCCAGAAGCGGTGAATGCCCCAACACTGGAAGTTTTTAAGAAGAGACTGGACAGCCATCTGTCCGAAATGGTGTAGGGCAGTGATGGTGAACCTTTTAGAGACCAAGTGCCCAAACGGCACCCCAAAACCACTTATGTATCATCGGGTCCCGGGTGGGCATGGCCCATTGGGTGGGTGTGGCCCATTGGGTGGGCGTGGCCCATTGGGTGGGCATGGCTGCAGTGGTAACGGCAAACTGGGTGGGAATTAAAAAGTTCAATCAATCAATTCCAACTTTGCGAGATCTTTTTTTCCCCCGCGAGTTGAAATTGATTGAATGATTGAACCGGGGGGGTTTTTTTGCACATGGTGGCGGAGGCCTAAAGCGAAAAGGTTTTATAAAACCCAGCTGAAGGCCTAGGACTGGGGCGACGGCGCGAGTGCCCAAAGAGAGGGCTCTGCATGCCACCTGTGGCACCCGTACCATAGGTTCGCCACCATGGGTATAGGGTTTCCTGCCTGAGCAGGGGGTTGGACTAGATGACTAATAATAATAATAATAATAATAATAATAATAATAATAATAATAATAATAATAATAATAATAATAATAATAATATGCCTATCCCAGGTCCTGGGTAAGGACTCGATAGGTAGACAAAATGCCAAATCCAGTCTGAACATCTGGCTGACTGTGCGATGATCCATAATAATAATAATAATAATAATAATAATAATAATAATAATAATAATAATAATAATAATAATAATAATAATAATAATAATAATAATAATTGTGGCTCAGGGTTGAACTACGAGGGGTCCTCGGTGCCCTGTGACTTTCCTGAAGATGTTTCATGCATGTCAGCTGCCTCCTCACGCTGGCTGTGCTTCGCTCCTCTCCAGTGACAGACCCCATGAACTGGGGGGAGGGGGGGAAGGCAAGTGGGGGGAGGAGAAAGCAAGTGCTGTATCTCTGCCAGACGTTGCTTCGGGGTCACCCGGCACACCAGCTGCGTGCCATCCTGCGCTTGAACTGACCATTACGGAAACATCCCGCGTGAACCTGACTGGTTGCACGGGGTGGGTGGTCAGTGGGAGGGAGCCTAAGGGAGGGAAGAGTTGAACTTGGGGATTTGGGCCTGTGATTCTCCGTTCCAGCTACGCAACGCACTGCGACTTCTAATGAAACTATGCCTTTCTCAAGAAAGGGAGCCAAGAGTCGTTTCTGTGGGGAGGTTTCTGTGGCCGCAGGTCTGACAATGAACCAGCCGGGTAACCTCCTCAGTGCTAGCTATAATTCTGGCGAACCTGGCTGTTATCGGGCTTCTGCCCAGCAGAGGGAATAGGAAGCACTGGAACCAGCAGGCCGAATCCAACAGTTTCTGATCAGTATATTCATTGCAGAGAAGCGGGGGGTTGGACTAGATGACCTCCAAGGTCCCTTCCAACTTTATTATTATTATTATGGATCATCGCACAATCAGCCAGATGTTCAGACTGGATTTGGCATTTTGTCTACCTATCGAGTCCTTCCCAAGGACCTGGGATAGGCAGATGTGGATGTTTGATGGTATCACAGATCTCGTCGCAGGATGGAAGCGGTTCCTAGTAAGGCCGCCTTTTGGCAATTGACTAATGGCGAATTTGTCAATGCCGATGATGGTGTCCAAGTGGTGCTCCAGTTGTTCTGGGGTTGCACCCAAGGTGCCTATTACTATTGGTACTATCCTTGCTTGCCTTTGCCCCAGTCTTTCTATTTCTATTTGTAGGTCTTTGTATTTTGTGATCTTCTGCAGTTCTTTCTCATCTATTCTGCTGTCTCCAGGCACTGCCACGTCCACTATCCAGACTTTTTTGTCTTTCTTATCAACAATTGTTAAGTCCGGGGTGTTATATTGCAGGTGCTTGTCTGTTGGAATTCTGAAGTCCCAGAGCAGTTTAATTTTATCATCATCATCATCATCATCATCATCATCATCATCATCATCATCATCATCATCATCATCATCATCATCATCATTATTATTATTATGTTACTAGCAGAGGATTCTGTAACTGCTGTGTGTCACAGGCAGGCACTGTTTATAACGGGGTAATTCCTACAATGTTCACAAGACCAGATTCAATGATTTTAAATAAGAACACCAGCGAGTCTGGTGACAACTCAAAGCAAAACTCAGAGAATCATTTTTTTCAAACAACTTTTTTTTTAAAAAAAACAATAATTTATTTTTCATTTTTCCAATTTACAATTTTTTCAAAGAACTTTTATGGGAGAGGAGAAAAGACATCTGGAGGGTGTTAGATGAGGATGACCCTCCACTCACCACTAGGGATCAATGCTGTATGACAGGGGTCCCTAACCTTAGCCACTTTATGACTTGTGGACTTCAACTCCCAGAATTCCTCAGCCAGCTTGTCTGGCTGAGGAATTCTGGGAATTGAAGTCCACAAGTCATAAAGTGGCCAAGGTTGGGGACCCCTGCTGTATGAGGTGCTACAGAAAGTACGGCGGGCTGGGAGAAAGCGGGAGGGGCTGAGGAGTGTCCGAGGAGGGGCAAGGAAGGGCGGGTGGGGGGGTCTCCCCAGATATTCTTCTCCAGGATGAAGACAGAGGGAGGGCTCCTTGAGGGAGGGCTTTTCCAAATCTCACAGAGGCACTTTCACCTTCATTTTGGACGGACACACAGCAGGCTGTCTTACTGGCCGTCCTCAGATTTACAACAGATTCTTGGTCCGCAGTGAAAAGCTGGATTCGCCATTTCTGTGCACCCGAAGACCTGCTTGCAGAACAGAGAGGGAAAGAGGAGGGCCCACACTCAGAGGCCCATGGAAGGAGAACCCTATGGCCAATTCCCACTAGACCACGGGTAGGCCACCTTGGCTCTTTTATGACTCGTGGACTTCAACTCCCAGAATTCCTGAGCCAGCCAAGCTGAGGGGAAAAGGAGAGGTTTCCAAGCTGAGCCATTCTGGCTCAGGAATTCTGGGAGTTGAAGTCCAGGAGTCATGAAGGGGCCAAAGTTTCCCCCATGCTGGCTCAGGAATTCTGGGAGTTGAAGTCCACGAGTCATGAAGGGCCTAGTTCAGGGGTAGGCAACCTTGGCTCTTTTATGACTCGTGGACTTCAACTCCCAGAATTCCTGAGCCAGCCAAGCTGAGGGGAAAAGGAGAGGTTTCCAAGCTGAGCCATGCTGGCTCAGGAATTCTGGGAGTTGAAGTCCAGGAGTCATGAAGGGGCCAAAGTTTCCCCCATGCTGGCTCAGGAATTCTGGGAGTTGAAGTCCACCAGTCCTAAAAGAGCCAAGGTTGCCTACCCCTGCACTAGACCTTTGACTGTGATAGATCAAGGACAACATTCCCCACTTCCGGGTTTGGGTGCTTTCAGCCACGTCTGTTGCAATTTTAGTTAGTGACAGTCGTGCAGAGACAGCTTTGGGCCATCTCAGAGCTAAATTATCTGCCTGGTACTAACTAGAAGCTCTGACGGTATCAGTGAGAGGGGCAGCACATACATTTAATAAATAATAACGACTATGGAGATTCTCAGTCATCCAGGTCACGATTGTCCCAAAATGTTTTTCCAAGAGGCAACTGGACTTTATCCTTCAAGACGTTTTGCTTCTCATCGAAGAACTTTTTTCGGTTCTGAGCCGAAGAAGCTTCTTAGGTGAGAAACGAAATGTCTTCAAAGGAAAACAAAGTCGGTTTGCCTTTTGAAAAATCAATAAATAATAATAATAAAAAATAGTAATCAACCCCATCTCCCCACCCTCCTTTTCCCAAGTTATCTCACCTTCCAGGACTTTTTTGTGGATTTGCGAGGTTAAAAACGGCAAATGAATGCCAAGATTTGATCAGCCCCTTAGTTCACAGTGTGGAAAGTCAGCCCCCCCCCCCCAGAGAAGGAAATATTAAAAGGGCAGAAAAATATATTTCCTCAAAGGATCTTAAAGAGGCAGAAAAGCAGGCCCAGTTTTTTTTCTTAATAGCCCCAAGTCTCCCTCCCCCAAGCAGAAACCGGCTCTGTAGAAATGCAGATGTAAAGAATCCAGCAATGTTGGAGCTCTCCAGCTACAAAACTTAGGAAGACAAAGACACCTAAAATCTACATACCCCACCCAAACTCTAAGACAGGACATAATAGGATTAACCCACAGATGCCAAAGGGGCACACTCAGATTCAGATCAAAATACATGACACAGGAAATACAAAGCCTCAAACAGGAACAGGAGACAACCTCAAGAGCCCCAGAGGGTATAAAAACCCACTCCCTACATGTGCTCTCTCTCTCTCTTTTCTTCCAGAGCCATCTTTCTGTCTGGCTCTCCTCTTCAATAAACTGCAACTTTCTTTCTAAAGCAGTCGCCATGTTGTTTATTCCCAGGTTGGACTGAACCCTGATGAAGATTTTTTCTTCCACAACGAGTTCCAGCCTTCTGTGACCCCTGCTGAGCAGTGGGCACAATGGGCAGATCCCAATAGCCAATATTGAGGCTATTGGGATCTACCTTAACTAAGTTTTCTCTGTTTTTGAGTATTAAGGAGGAGAAATTCCCTGGATATGGTTGAAAAGTGTTCTTCAAGAAAGCATCAACAACCGGAAGGCTCAGTCTGTCTTTCTCATCTATAAACTCCGTCCATCCCCACCTTCCATTCCTCTGCAGGGGAAAGGCTGAAAAAATGCATCTCAGAGAAGGGAGTGGAATTGTCAGAGATGGGGAGGATTTTCTTGGGAACATGCCCCCTCCCGAGAAAAGATTGGTACTCTTGGTTGCCTACTACTTGAACCAAATCTTGCTAATCAGTGTATAGTAGTAATCCTAGGACAGTAACGGTAGTCCTCGGATTATTTTTTTAGGATTCCAGGAATCCTAAAGAGGGAGGGAACCTTTCTCTTTCCTTGGTCTTCTGAAAATGGGATCCAGAAGGTCTGAAAGAGAACTTCCCGGATCTTCTTTGTCCTTGCTCCATAGATGATGGGGTTCATCATGGGTGGAACCAGGATATAGATGTTGGCAACCATGATGTGGACCCCTGGAGGGATCCTGTGGCCAAAGCGATGAGTGAAAAAGGAGAAAAATGCCGGAGTGTAGGTTATCAAGATCACAATGAAGTGTGATCCACAAGTGCTAAGAGATTTGATTCGGGCCTGTTTGGTGGGAAGCCTGAACACCGTCCGGAGGATCAGGACGTAGGACATCACAATGAAGAGGAAGTCCAGGCCACCCGTCAGGAAGGCCACCATCAAGCTGAAAAGGCTGACCATCCGACTATTGAAACATGCCAGCTTCACCAGGGACATGAACTCGCAGTAAGTGTGGGCAATGGTGTTGCCCTTGCAAAATGGGAGCCACTTGAGCAGAAAGGGGTGGGGGCAGAGGAGGATGGTCCCTCGGAAAAAAACCGCCAAGCCCATGTTAGCGATGACCCGGTGGGTCAAGATGGCAGAGTGCCTCAGCGGATCGCATATCGCCACGTAGCGGTCAAAGGCCATGGTGGCAAAGAATCCGGACTCCATGGTGGAAACAGAATGGACCAGGAACATTTGGGCTAAACAAGCGTCGGCAGGGATGCTCCTGTCCTGAAACCAGAAAATGCTGAGCATTTTGGGAATGGTGGAAGTGGAAATTATGACATCTGCAATTGCCAGCATGCAGAGGAATAAGTACATGGGCTCGTGGAGGCTCGGCTCGCTCTTGATGACCCCCAAAAGAAGGGTGTTCCCCAAAAGGGAGATTACGTAGATGGAGCAGAAGGGGACGGAGATCCAGAGATGAAAGTCTTGTAGGCCTGGGATCCCGAGAAGGATAAAGTGGGAAGGATGGTGAGTGGTCCAGTTCATGGCTGACATGCTGTGATGAGTGGGGGTCCCATTCAGTGCTACCACCTGACAGCTCTCGTCCCCTGAAAGGAAGCAGAGGGATTTCTACACATTGTTAATCCACCGAGAAGAAGCCAAGCAGGGACTTCTCGTTGGGGCCACCTGGTCTTTCAACACCGAGAAAAGAACAGGAGGACATGCTGTGGACACTCTGGGATGGGGTGGGAGTGTCTGAGCAAAATGTAAGTTCACCTAAGATCCCAAAAGCGAACGGTTGAGGCCCCACTTAAATAACATCAAGCCCAGCAAAACTACCTTGTTGATTATGTCCCCGATGTTCCTGCTGCGCATGCCTGTTTTGGAATCCTGGGCTACTTGAACTAAACCAACTCAGATGATCCTAAAGAGTCAGGATCCAAGAGCATTTATTGAGTTAGTTTAGGTAGGTTGGTATCCACACCTAAGGGTTCCTCCTCAAGTCAGGGATCTGGTTTATTGTTGTGTACCTATCTTTAATCTTTCTTTTGGGATGTGTCTACGTAGAATTGGTGGAATGGTTTCCCATCATCTTTGGGCAGCTCAATGACTCCTGATCTCCGAGATTCTTCCTTTCCAGGATCAGGGACCTCCTCAAGACTGGACCTGCCTGATGCACCTCACAAGAAGGCTGGGAAACGAAGCGAAGGTCCCCCCCTCTTCGCTTTCAAGCTCCTGAAGGACCAAGGGTCCCGTGCGCTGTGAGGACCACCTTCTTTTGCTGTCTTTGTCTACCCACCTTACAGCTGGGGGTAGGTGGGGAAGGGGGGAATTCTCGTGTCAGAGGGAGCAGAGGAGGAGGAAGAGGGATGGCAAATGTGTGGGGACCGAAGCTCCTTCATCAGAGATACCTAGAGCTTTATCCTGAGAGAGACTCCTTGCCCACGGTTGGGATGGTCTCGTTTCATCTCTGCTCCTTCCTGCTCACTCACAAAGGGAAGACTTCAAGGACAACCCCATGCAGCTGCTGGGGAAACTGAGGCCCAGAGAGGGTTTTGTGAGAAGAGTCCCCTTCCTCAGGAACTCATCCCAAAATGTTCTTACTTGACAAGGACCCACCCAACCACCAAGTCTCACCTCCCCTTATTGACCTGAGAACCATGCACGACAAAGACCCTGCAGTGGTGCCCTCCCCTGCCCCTCCCCTACCTGCTTCTGTGCCGGGGAGAAGCCTCCTTGTGCTCCTAGCACAACCAGCTGCAAAGGGAGAAGAGGACACGGAGGCTTCTAGGTCCACCAGGTTTATAAGTCCTGTCCAGGGAGAAGACCGGATCCCAGTAGAGTTGCATCATCTGGTTGTCCACGCTGCGCAACCACACAGGGAGAAAGAGTGATTCTACAACTGCTTTACATTGCCAGGATCTTGGGGGACCTCTCAGAGCCCTTTTCTCAGGAGGGGGGGGAGGAGGAGGAGGAGGAGGAGGAGGAGGAGGAGGAGGAGGAGGAGGAGGAGAAGGAGGAGGAGGAGATTGGCCAAGGGGACCTTTGCAGAACAGAAGAACTGAACATCGTGAAGCCGACTCCCTCTCTCAGGAACTGCCCCATGGATTTGGGGTGTGTGTGTGTGTGTGTGTGTGTGTGTGTGTATGGGGAGTTAGATGGCCTCCAATTCCATCCTTACATCAGTCCCCTCTGTGGACAGGACCTTGAAGGAAAACCCTGATGGACAAAGCCCTTTGGCAGTGTCTGTGTGTGTGTGTGTGTGTGTGTGTGTGTGAGGGCTGCAGGAGGAAGAGTCTGGCATAGCAGGATTTTGGGATGCTCTTGAACGGCTGCCTTTTTCCAGTTTGAAAAGTGCCACTTCTAAGATGGCCTGATAACTATATAAATGTATTAGAAATACAGTAAGGGTGTGTGTGTGTGTGTGTGTGTGTGAGAGAGAGAGAGGGCTGCAGGAGGAGTCAGAGGAGTCGGGCATAGCAGGATTTTGGGGTGTTCTTGAACGGCTGCCTTTTTCCAGTTTGAAAAGTGCCATTTCTAAGATGGCCTGATAACTATATAAATGTATTAGAAATACAGTAAGGGTGTGTGTGTGTGTGTGTGTGTGTGTGTGTGTGTGTGTGTGTGTGTGTGTGTGTGNTCTCTCTCTCTCTCTCTCTCTCTCTCTCTCTCTCTCTCTCTCTCTCTCTCTCTCTCTCTCTCTCTCTCTCTCTCTCTCTCTCTCTCTCTCTCTCTCTCTCTCTCTCTCTCTCTCTCTCTCTCTCTCTCTCTCTCTCTCTCTCTCTCTCTCTCTCTCTCTCTCTCTCTCTCTCTCTTTCTCTTTCTCTTTCTCTCTCTCTCTCCCGTATGTCTTACGTCCATCCATGATTAATCCAACATTTCCTAAGGGAGGACCACAAAGATCCCAGGAAACATCTTCTAAACCTTCTTTCTTCTTCAGACAATAGAAGAAATATGTCTTCATACTTTCTCTCATGGACTTCTGCTCTAGAAAGTTCTACCATGCCACCTCAGACTTTAGGATGAATCGGAAGGAGCTGATACCAGTCCAGTTTTAACCCCATCCCACTTCTGGGCCCCAAACCCCTAAGTAGCAAGAAAACCCCAAGGATGGGGTGGGATACAAAGTTCCTCAGCTGCAGGAGACCCCCTACTTTAGAAGGATCCAGGTTTGGCTCCTGGGCCTTCCCAATCCAACATGCCTGGAGTGGCTTGGCCACCTGGAGTGGCCTGGTCACCTGGAGAGATGTAGCAAGGTACTACATTTAGGCAAGAAAAACCAAATGTAAAGGTATAGTATAGGGGGTACCTTGCTCAATAGTAGTAACTGTGAGAGGGACCTCGGAGTCCTAGTGGACAATTACTTAAACATGAGCCAGCCATGTGCTGCAGGTGCCAAAAAAGCCAACACAGTGCTGGGCTGCATTAACAGAGGGATAGAATAAAGTTCACGTGAAGTATTAATACCACTTTAAAATGCCTTGGTAATACTGGAATCCTGCATCCAGTTTTGGTCACCACGATGTAAAAAAGATGCTGAGACTCTAGAAAGAGTGCAGAGAAGAGCAACAAAGATGATTAGGGGACTGGAGGCTAAAACATATAAGGAACGGTTGCTGGAATTGGGTATGTCTAGTCTAATGAAGAGAAGGACGAGGGGGGACATGATAGCAGCCTTCCAATATCTCAGGGGCTGCCCCAAAGAAGATGGAGTCAGGCTATTCTCCAAAGCGCCTGAAGGCAGGACAAGAAGCAACGGGTGGAAACTCATCAAGGAGAGAAGCAACCTGGAACTAAGGAGAAACTTCCTGACAGTTAGAACAATTAACCAGTGGAACAACCTGCCTCCAGAATCCATGAATGCTCCAACACTGGAGGTTTTTAAGAAGAGACTGGACAGCCATTTGTTCGAAATGGTATAGGGTTTCCTGCCTGAGCAGGGGGTTGGACTAGATGGCCTCCAAGGTCCCTTCCAACTTTACTATTATTATTATTATTATTATTATTATTATTATTATTATTATTATTATTATTATTATTATTATTATTATTATTATTATTATTATAGCTTCAGGAAAAGGACGAGCAGCCTACAAGAGAAGAGGCAGCCATTGGCTCCTTGGGTGGACCTTGTTCCTTGAAGCAGACTAGATTCCTTGGCCTCCAGTTCTCCTTTGACGTGGAAAAAGAGGCTTCTGAAATAGAGTGGAGGAGCTAGGTGGACCCCTCCCGAATTCTAGGATCTGTTCCTACCACATCCACTTCTTCAGTCATTTCTTCCCTCCTAGAGACCATGAGTTCTAGTCCTAGTTCCTCCTCAGGCATCAAGCCAAGGGGGTGACTTTGGGTCAGCCCTTCCCTCTCAGCCCAGGAAGGAGGAAATGGCCAACCACTCCTGAAAGAGTTGCTAAGAAAACTGCTCCTCTAGCTCAGGGGTGGGCAACCTTGGCTCTTTTATGACTGGTGGACTTCAACTCCCAGAATTCCTGAGCCAGCCATGCTGAGGGGAAAGGGAGAGTTTCCAAGCTGAGCCACGCTGGCTCAGGAATTCTGGGAGTTGAAGTCCACAAGTCATAAAAGAGCCAAGGTTGCCTACCCCTGCTCTAGGTGGTCTCCAGGAATCAAGAATGATGCAAAGACACACAAAGACACACACACATACACACACACACACATACTGGCTGGGTCTTGGTACTTTTATCCACCAGGTCTTTGCACATGGTTGTGTTTGTGCATGCTCTCCTGCCATTCTAACCCCATGCCCCGGTGGGTTCAGATGGTCACCACACACTGGGGATGAACCTTCAAGGTATGGTTCTCTAAACTCACTCTCCAGAAGACCAGAAAGGTGGTTTGCTGTCCAAGACATGAGGAAGTTCCCTTCCATTCAGACACAGATTCTCTTTTCTGAGTCATTCGGTGTTCTTGGCGGGAGATATTGGAGACCGTGTAGCCGGAAGGATACCATGACTGAGTAAGAGTTGGAATCAGAATAGACTGGAAGGGACCTCAAGCAGGAGACCCTACGCCATTTCAGACAGGTCCTGCCGTAATCCCAGAGGTTGGTGCCTTCACACGCACAAAGGCGAGATAAGCCATGATAGATCATGAGGGATGTCAAAGGAGCAACTTCAGAGCCTGCTTCCTGAGACGTGGGAAAGAACCAAAGTTATTTTATTGACTAAAGAGATGGGATAGATGCCAAGAGAAGAAGAAAAAACATACTGCCACCAAAGCTCAGAGAGATACAGGTAGTCCTCGACTTACAACCGGTTCAAAGTTATGACGGACCTCCCTGGAGGGTGCTTACGACCTGGTTCCAAACTTCCAAGGACTGGAGTGTAGGAAGAAGAGGGTCATTTGTTGTGTTTTAAGCCAAGGGGAGAGGTTACTAAAACGGCTTATATATTGCTCATATGTATTAAAATTGCAACGAAGGAGGAAATCATTTTAAAGAAATGGTATTCTTTCTTTCCTATTTTTATTTCTTTTCTGCACTTTCTATTCTTGGCTTTTATTTTTATTTTTTTTTAGTTTGTATCTTTTTAATGGTGATGTTTAAAAAATTTCAAAATAAAAATAAGAACCGCAGACGTGCCCCGGTTTTAAGCAAGTCGGCCTAAGTGCTGCAGAGGCCGTGTAGTGAGCTGAGATCGGGGGGGGGGGGGGGGGGGGGGGGGGGGGGGTGGGGTTCATGATTGGCAGCTTGGCCATTTCTGACTTCTTCCTACGTCTCAACCGCCCAGAGCCCAGCTCTGTGGGCCAGAGGGAGAGCCAGAGTCCCACCACAGAGCCCCCAGGACCCCAAAGGCCCTGGGCTGCAGGTTGCCCATCCCAGACCAGGGAGGGAGGGGGCAGACAGTGGCACAGGGAGCCCGTGCCCGTCCCTCCTCCCTGCCCAGTCCGGTGCCCGAGGGAAGGATAGAGGAAACGGTGGTTCAGCCATTGTTCCAGAGAGGAGCCTCTCAGGAGGTGCCCAGATCCCGGGTCCTCTCAGCTCCTGGCCCAGCAGTGCCAGAGAGGGGGGGCAGCATGGAGGAATAAATGCCCCTGTCTCTGCTTCTTGCCCTCAAGCCTTGAGAGGAGCTCAAAGGCGCCACTTCCAGACGGAGCAGCGTGCCCTTCCGTTCACTGCTTGTGGCAGGGCTTGCTGCCAGGATCGGCTGCTCAGGACCTGGGGTAAGTGAGGCGGAGGGTCCAGTGACACGTCCCTGAGTGCCAGTCTAGCCAGCGCCTCCCTCTTGCGACCACCACAGTGCTGGGGGCAGAGCAACAGACTGACCAGGCTCTAGTGAGGTGGTTGGTTAGTTCAAAGAAACAGAGAAGCTGGTGGGCATCTCTGTTGCTGATTCCAAGGCTGGTTGTTCAGACATAATAATAATAATAATAATAATAATAATAATAATAATAATAGTAATAATAATAATAATAATAATAATAATAATAATAATAATAATAATAATAATAGTAATAAAGACAGCAGAATAGACGAGAAAGAATTGGAGAAGATAACAAAATACAAAGACCTACAAATAGAAATAGAAAGACTGTGGCAAAAGCAAGCAAGGGTGGTACCAATAGTCATAGGCGCCTTGGGTGCAATCCCAAAACAACTGGAGCACCACTTGAACACCATCATCGGCATTGACAAATTCGCCATCAGTCAATTGCAAAAGGCGGCCTTACTAGGAACGGCTTCCATCCTGCGACGAGATCTGTAATACCATCAAACATCCACATCTGCCTATCCCAAGTCCTTGGGAAGGACTTGATAGGTAGACAAAACTGCCAAATCCAGTCTCAACATCTGGCTGACTGTGTGATGATCCATAATAATAATAATAATAATAATAATAATAATAATAATGATGATGATGATGATGATGATGATGATGATGATGATGATGATGATGATGTTGGAAGGGACCTAGGAGGTCATCTAGTCCAACCCCCTGCTCAGGCAGGAAACCCCATACCATTTCAGACAAAGGGCTGTCCAGTTTCTTCTTAGAAACTTCCAGTGTTGGAGCATTCACCGCTTCTGGAGGCAGGTGGTTCCACGGGTTAATTGTTTTGACTGTCAGGAAGTTTCTCCTTAGTTCCGGGTTGCTTCTCTCTTTCTCTCTTTTACTTTCTCCCCTTGAAGTGACACCTCTAAATGCTACCAAGCTACAAGCTTTAAAGCAGCCCCAGGAAAACTCAGCATGAGCTATTGCCAATCACCTTTTTGATTTATTTTATCCTGTGGCTGTTTCATGGGCATTAAATAAGGAATACGCAAAGACTGGAGTTGCTGCTTGCGTATTATAGCTGCTTACAAAGCAGGGCAGTGGGCAGGCATCAGAGGTTCAGCCTCCGCCTATCAATTCTCCTTGACTTTCTGTCACTCCCTGACACTTGCCACGGGGGAGGGGACCTCTGCATTGCCAGTGGGCTAAAAAGACCCTTCCCACTTTGTGCAGGGGTGGTGTTTCTCCCCCGGAACCCCAAAAGCACATTCCACCCCTTGCATTTGGGATCACCTGATGAGAAAGACAACTTAAAATATTGGGTGGGGAGACCCTTAGCAAGAGGGTGAACCTCTGATTCTGTAGTCAAAGAAGCAGTCTCTTGAGATTGTGGCTTGTTTTGGGGGGGTGGGGGAGCCTCACAATTTTTTCTGAAACTTCCTCCACCCATTATAAGGCATTATAATCCATGAAAAGGCGTGCTGAGTTTGCTGTGAAGTCCATCTGAAAGAGATTCATGTGGAGATTAAACTATCAAAGGCACACCTGAGGGACAAACAGCAGAGGGGAGCAACAATGATGATTAGGAGTTGTTGTTGTTAGTTGCGAAGTCGTGTCCGACCCATCGCGACCCCATGGGCAACGTTCCTCCAGGCCTTCCTGTCCTCTACCATCTTCTGGAGTCCATTGAAGCTCACGCCTCCTGCTTCAGGGACTCCATCCAGCCACCCCATTCTCCGTCGTCCCCTTCTTCTCTTGCCCTCCATCTTTCCCAGCATGAGGCTCTTCTCCAGGGAGTCCAGTGAGATGATTAGGAGACTGGAGGTTAAAATATTTGATGGACGGTTGCAGGAACTGGGTATGGCCAGTCTCACCAAGGATTGGGGTGACAGGATATCCGTCTTCCAATATTTGAGGGGCTGCCACAGAGAAGAGGGAAGTGGGTCAAGTTATTCTCCAAAGCACCTGAAGGCAGGATAAGAAGTAACAGATGGACATTTATTAAAGAGAGAACCAACTTAGAATTAAGGAGAAATTTTCTCTCAGTGAGAACAATTAATTTATATAAATTATCATAGATAGATAGATAGATAGATAGATAGATAGATAGATAGATAGATAGATAGATAGATAGATAGATAGATACATACATACATACATACATACATACATACATACATACATACATTCATAATCAGTCAGTGGAATGGCTTGATGTCTAGGGAGATTCTCAACCATTCTCGGTCATGGTTGTCCCAAAGGTGCTTTTTCCAAAAGGCAGCTGGACTTTGATTTTTTTTCCTTTGAAAATATTTCGCTTCTCATCTAAGAGGGACTTGGATGAGAACCAGAACTGAAGAAGCCCAGTTGCCTTTTGGAAAAAGCATCTTTAGGACAAACGGAGGGGCTTCCCTCCTCAAATTGTGGCTGCTCCATCACTGGAGGCTTTCAAGAAGAGACTGGACAACCACCTGGACAGTCTGGAATGATATAGGGCAGGGGTCTTCAAACTTGGCCCTTTGATGACTTGTGGACTTCGACTCCCAGAATTCCTCAGCCAGGCACACGTGCCTGGCTGAGGAATTCTGGGAGGTGAAGTCCACAAGTCATCAAAGGGCCAAGTTTGAAGACCCCTGGACTTCAACTCCCAGAATTCCTCAGCTAGGCACGCTGGCTGAAGAATTCTGGGAGTCGAAGTCCACAAGTCATCAAAGGGCCAAGTTTGAAGACCCCTGATACAGGGTCTCCTGCTTTGGCAAGGGGTTGGATTAGAAGACCCCCAAAGTCCCTTCCGACTCTGTTGTTTTCTATTCTGTATTCTGATGTGGCGGGAGGGCAAAATTCACCCCCTTCTTCTCCCTCCCTGCAGCAGAGGGCAGAGGTACCTGTGGATCCAGCGTGCACCATGCCTCCAAGGAGCAATGATTGCGCTTAATGGGAGCCACGGCACTCCCTCCTCCTTCGTCCTGTTGGGGATCCCTGGCCTTGAAGCCTTTTACTACTGGATCTCCATCCCGCTCTCATCTATGTATGTTGTGACACTGCTGGGGAACAGCACCATGTTGTACGTGATCGCCACAGAGCAGAGGCTCCACAAGCCCATGTACCTCTTCCTCTGCATGCTGGCCACCATAGACCTGGTCCTGTCCACCTCCACCCTACCCAAGATGCTTTGCATCGTCTGGTTCCGAGCTGGAGAAATCAGTTCCAAAGCCTGCCTGGCCCAGATGTTCTTCATCCATGCCTTCTCGGTCATGGAGTCCAGCGTGCTGGTGGCCATGGCCTTTGACCGTTATGTGGCCATTTGCAACCCCCTGAGGTATGACACCATCCTAACCAGCCCTCTGCTGACCAAGATTGGCATCGTGGTGGTCCTGAGAGGCACCCTCTTTATTGTCCCCATTGTCATCTTAGCGGCACGCCTTTCCTACTGCAAAACCAACATCATTGCTCACACCTATTGTGAGCATATGGCGGTAGTGAAGCTGGCTTGCTCAAGCATCCTGGCCAACGTGGTCTATGGGCTTCTGGTGGCACTGCTGGTGGTCGGGGCTGATCTGCTGTTTATCACCTTTTCCTACTGCATGATTACTAGGGCGGTCCTAGCCCTACCCTCACGAGATGCCCGCTACAAAGCCTTCAGCACCTGTGCTGCTCACGTGGTGGTCATCCTGGTGTCCTACACCCCGGCTCTCTTCACCATCCTGACGCACAGATTTGGCCATCACGTGTTGCCTCACGTGCACATTCTCCTGGCCAACTTCTATCTCCTCTTTCCTCCCATGCTGAACCCCATTGTCTACGGAGTGAAGACCAAGGAGATCCGAGACCAAGTGGTCACCATTGTCCTTAGGAGGAAGGGCCTTTCATGAAGGACTTCACAAGGACGTTCTACACGACTCTTTACACGGGTCACTTGTTGAGATGGGCAGTTATAGAAATCAAATGAAGAAATAGGGATGTCGTCTTCTGAAGAGATCTGAGGAGTTGGGTATGAGAATTGATGGAAGGGGTAGGATAATTGTGCTCTTCCAATATCAGAAAGAGGTCACACAGGAGGATAAGACCTCTATCATTCCAGATTTAAATTAAAGGAAGGCAGATTGAGGGGGCAAGAAAGAGAATATCCACTTGATTAAGGTCTAGAATTCAAGGCACTGGCCTGAACTTCAGCAGATGAAAACAAAAACTGAGGCTAACAGAACTTTTGAGTTATTTATGGAATGTGCTACTTCATGTTTGTTTAGCATTCTCCACACTTAGACCATTCCTGGATCAAGGAGACCACCTTGTACTTAAAGCTTTTAGGATTTGTAGCATGAGAGAAATAAATATTTGTGCTTGTCTGTGGACATACTGCTCTTGAAGAATGACTATGGGGAAAGACATATCGATGCCCAGAACCATCAGGGATCATGAGGCTCAAACACGATGGGATCCAGGGCTATGCTAGGATACACAAGCTCAAAACATACAGAGATAGAAATGTCCTACAAAACAATTCTGAGATTTTTTTTTCTGGGCAAATGTTGTAACAGAAAAAGAATGATAATAGTCGGGGTTTGGAAAGAACATAAACTTCTCATTTATCATATTAAATTAGAGTTACCAATTGTATTTTCAGGGAAATGACTTATGGCTTTATTTGCAGGAGATGTATGAACTTGGAATGAGGGTGAACCCATTCCATATTGTAAGGTTAGGACTCCATAAATCACCGAAACATGTATTTTATACATCAATTTTAGAGACCACCCATCTCCCTCCTACAGCCACTCTGCATGGTGTGCAAATAGACATTAA
The DNA here is from genome assembly GCF_001527695.2 of Protobothrops mucrosquamatus. NCBI lineage: Eukaryota > Metazoa > Chordata > Lepidosauria > Squamata > Viperidae > Protobothrops > Protobothrops mucrosquamatus. The sequence continues at coordinate 61,075 of NW_015389533.1, forward strand.
AGGTAAAGATATGTGTGAATATTATAAAAAACAGTTAAAAACAAGAATACATTTTGTTTGCTTAGCATGGACTTAACCAACACAGCGAGTGCAGTTGATGCATTATTGCTTTTGAAGTGAGAAATATCAGAAAAACAACCACTTTGAAGATGGTTAGTAGCTTAGCTTAGTCCCTTCTTACGTACTTCTTGGGCAGTTTTAACATTTCAATTCCTAATGTCGAATGCTTTTAATCATAGATTATCATTTTAGATTATGTATTGTTGATAAGGTGACCAATCGTCCTCCTTTAGGGAGGACAGTCCTTCTTTTGTACTCATTTAAATAATAATTAATAGGCATGTAAGCATAATTACGATATAAAATGTTGTTACGTTTTTTATTATGCATTTATCATATTATAGTGTATTCTGTATTGTTGCAATGAATAAAATGTTTTATTTACGATATTTTTTTCTTCAATTTATTTGTGTCCTCCTTCTCATTGTAAAAAAGTTGGTCACCTTAATCGTTGAGGGCCGCTCAAAGTTGTTGGGCAGCGAGAAGGGCGGCATATAAATTTAACAACTAAATAAAAGGACACTTCTTTTTTTGTTGAAAAGTTTTATAAAAGTTACAATATAAACCCCAAAACCAACCCACCCTAAACCCCCCCCCCACTTCCCAGAGCTGAATTCAGGGTTACATTATAAAAGGGCACTCTTAAGGCAGGGCAGTCCAGCTTTTTTGAAAGACCCATGGATTTAAACTCCCAGAATTCCCCAGGAAGAATGGGTCGCCTGGGGAATTCTGGGAGTTGAAGTCCACAAGTCTTAAAACTTGCACACAACAACTTGTGTGTTTTGGAGAGGACACTCGTGAGCAAAAACGTGTTGGGGACAACCTCCTCCTCCCTCTGGGAAATGTATTGTGGTTGTGAAGGCAGGCGGGGCGGGGGCTGCACTGAAAAAAGCCCCCTCCTCCGGGGGGGCCCTCTGGGCCCAAAGAGGAGCCGGGGGGTCCCGCAGGGGGTCCCAGGCGCAGGCGCGGGAGGCCTCCAGCCCGCCTCTTCATCCTCCCCTCTGAGCTTGAGGAGACGCAGCCATGTTGGCCCCTTTCCAACCAATAGGCAGGCCTCATGCTCAGATGAAGGCCCGCCTCTTCCTCCTCCTGGCTTGGGCTTTTATGTCGGCCGGACTACGGCTGCCACTTCGGGGGGCGCAGGCCAAGGACTCCGGGACTCGCGTCTCCCACCCCGGCGGGACAACCCCGGCCTGCGCCCTTCCTCTTCCTCTCCCGATACTCTCTCCCCACCCACCCGCGCCTCCTCCGGGCCCGCCCTTCTGGGGCCCTCTCCCCGCAAAGCTGGCGGAGGAATTCTGGGAGTTGAAGTCCGCAGGCCCTTTCCGGAGAAGGCGGTTCCCCTTTTCCCCCCCAGGCACGCCTCCCAGGCCTTGTTCCGTCTCCAGGCCAATGGGGGGCCGAGCGGCCGGCGGAAGAGGCGGGGCGCGTCGCGTCACTTCCCCCAGCGAGGATAAACCTCCCGGCGTGCCGCGCGCGGGGTCTCTTTTCGCTCCGCGCGGCCAAGATGGCGGACACGCAGGTGGGTCCCGCTCGGGCCGGGGCTCGGGCGGCGGGTGGCGGGGCGGTGGCGGCGGTGGCGGCGCCCGGCTGAGCGCGCTGTGCTGTGCTTCCCCCGCAGACGGAGCGGGCCTACCAGAAGCAGCCCACCATCTTCCAGAACAAGAAGCGGGTCCTGCTGGGCGACGCCGGCAAGGAGAAGCTGCCCCGCTACTACAAGAACATCGGCCTGGGCTTCAAGACCCCCAAGGAGGTGCCCGCGGGCGCCGGGAGGCGGGAGGGGGGGGCGCTGGGCCGCGGATCCTGGGGGGTCACGCTCGTCTCTCTCCGTTTCTCCCTCCCCCCCCAGGCCATCGAGGGCACCTACATCGACAAGAAGTGTCCCTTCACCGGCAACGTCTCCATCCGGGGCCGCATCCTCTCCGGTAGGCCGCCCTGCAAAGCCCCCCTCCCCCCACACCCCTCCCCCTTTCCCCCCCTTCTGTGTGTGTGTCTGGGGGGGGGGAATGGGCTAAATGTCTATGGAAGTCCTGTCCCAAAGTCGCTTTTCCAACTGGACTTTTCCCCCCCCCCTTTGAAAACGTTTCGCTTCTCATCCAAGGAGCTTTCTCCGTTCTGACTGAATGGTGGGGAATGGCTACGGAAAAGACCCTCTGGGACAACCATGAGAATTTCCATAGGCATTTAGCGCTCCCCCATGTGTGTGGGTATATATATGTATATGTATGTGTGTGTGTATATATATATATATATACATATACATGCACACACACACACATATACTGGGCCGACAGGGTGTTCAAAAAGCATTCATCCTCTTCCCCTGTCTCTTGTAGCTAACAAAGTGAGAAAGAGCCTGTGGCCTAGGGGCAACACTTCTGCTTAACATGCAGACAGCCCAGGTTCGAATCTCAGCAAGGGTATGTCTGGCTGATGAAAACCTAATAAGGTTAGAAATAGCTATCCCAGTACTCCCTTAATTCTTTGTTAGCAATCCAAATTTTGAAAAACATATATATATATATACACACACATACATACATATATATATATAATACACACACACACACACACGGATATATCCCTCTCCCTTTTCCCTTGGGGGGGGCACTAAATGTCTTGAGTGTTCTTGTTTTTTGATGCACCCTGTCGGCCCAAATATGGGAGGAAGAAATCTTTTGGGCTGACAGGGTGCATCAAAAACAACAACAACAACACTCAAGACATATCTCCTCCCCTGTCTCTTCCCTCCCTGATACAGCTGACAAAGTGAGAAAGAGCCTGTGGCCTAGGGGTCAACACAGCTGCCTAAGTGCAAGCAGCCCAGGTTCGAATCTCTAAAGGATATGCCTGGCTGATGAGAGCTAATTAGCTCGAAATAGCTATCCCACTCTCCCTTTAACTTTTTATTAGCAATCCCCCCAAAATTAGTGCATATATAATATATATGTGGCTGCTAATAAAAACAGGATCGCCAACATCCGATAACGGATACGGCACAAGAAGAACATACATATATATCTGCATTACTTCATATATGCATATGTGCATTACTTCAGAGTTAGCATCTTGAAGGTCAGCTGTCAGCTCTCTTGAGAGTCCTTGAAGCCACTTGGAGGCTTATCTGTATCTTTAGAGTCCCCTGAATTGGGGTGCAAATGAGTGCAAACCCACCAGGACAGGACTCAGCGGCCCATCTGCACCTGAAAGACAGAGGCCACCCTTTGGAATGTCCACATTCTGGGCAGAGAGGACCCCTGGTTTGAAGGAGGGGGTCCAAGAGGTCATCTATGTCAAAATTGAACAGCCTTCAATTTTGTGTAGGACACCACCCGTCTCCTGTTTACAACACAGACCTTTCAGCAGTTCCACACCCATTTGCACTTAGGTTCAGGTGACCCTGAAATTACAGGTGACCCCCAGGTGGCCTCAACAGTTCAGAGTGCTGAGGACCAGGTGACTGCAAGGAATATAAATCCCTCCATTGGCCGCCAGTCATTTAGAACCGAAGAAGCTTCTTGGATGAGAAGTGAAACTTTTTTTTTTTAGCTAAGAAAGTCCAGTTGTCTTTTGGAAAAAGTACCTGTGGGCTATCCTGGTGGGTCACTGGTTTGTGCTTCTACCCTGCCCCCCCTTTCCCTCCCCCCGCGAGGTCGCTGTGGCAAGGGATGCTTTTCTCACGATGGTCTGCGGAGCCCCTGAAAGTGGGTGCTGTCGACACTGCCCTTTGGCACGACTGATGCCCAGCCTGGCCTCGGGCCCTTCCTGTCTCGCCCTGAAGCCCAGGATGGGCCCCCTGAGGGGCTCCTG
>NW_015389533.1:68115-81754 GCF_001527695.2 Protobothrops mucrosquamatus
ATAATAATAATAATAATAATAATAATTTAATTTATATACCGCCCTTCTCCCGTAGGACTCAGGGCGGTGCACAGCATATTAAAACAGATACAAACAAAATACATCAAAAAACAAAAAAACCCCCATAAAACCAAATTAAAAGCCAAATATTGGAAGCTGTGTGTCAATTAAAATTTTCTTAAAATCATCCCTACCTAAAGATAGGTCAGGGGTAGGCAACTTTGCCTCTTTTATGACTTGTGGACTTCAACTCCCAGAATTCCTCAGCCAGCATGGGGGAAACTTTGGCCCCTTCATGACTCGTGGACTTCAACTCCCAGAATTCCTGAGCCAGCCTGGCTCAGCTTGGAAACCTCTCCGTTTTCCCTCAGCGTGGCTGGCTCAGGAATTCTGGGAGTTGAAGTCCACCAGTCATAAAAGAGCCAAGGTTGCCTACCCCTGAGATAGATGACAAAATTGGTCATTAGGACCAGAGACTTAGTCTTCCAAGCTTTCAGACTTGTGTTGGAGCCCATTCTCTGGGAACTTCTCTCTCTCCTGGATGTCTGCACTGGGCTCTGCGTAGTATTTACACGGTGCCTGGTTGTGTGTGGCTTTTAGTCGAGAAAATGAGCTTTTAGATGAGGAAGTGCTCAGAGCTGCAGGAAATCAAGGATCTTTGTAGCTCAGGGTTGAAGTGAATTCTATCTCTGAACTTGGCTGTTTTCTTGCAGATGTTTCATTATCAAACCAGGTAACATCAGTGCGAGAAAGGAGTGGGATTTGCAGAGTGGAGGAGAAGGAGAAGGGGAGGAGGACCAAAAGGAGAAGGAGGAGGACCGTGAGGTCCTGGATGTTCTCTGAGCTTAGTTGTTTTCTTGAAGGCATCTAATTACCCAGAATAGGTAACATCACCACTTGTAATCTGTCGCTGGGAACAAGCAATGCCTGCAAGAAAGCAACCAAGCTCAGAGAGCGCCAAGGACTCTTCTGCAGGAAACCTTCTCAGTCTCAGCCTCCTGAGACACAATGCAGGTCTTGCTCTCAGCTGAACTATGGACTTGCAATAATAATAATAATAATAAATCCTCTCTGGCAGAAACCTGGAAGAGCTTCAGAGGGATAGAATCAAGATCAGGTGAAGTGCTAATACCACTTTACAAGGCCTTGGTAAGGCCACACTTGGAATACTGCATCCAGTTTTGGTCACCAGGATGTAAAAAAGATGTTGAGACTCCAGAAAGAGTACAGAGAAGAGCAACAAAGATGATCAGGGGACTGGAGGCTAAAACATATAAGGAAAGGCTGCTGGAATTGGGTATGTCTAGTTTAATGAAGAGAAGGACGAGGGGGGACAGGATAGCAGTCTTCCAGTATCTCAGGGGTTGCCCCAAAGAAGAGGGAGTTAAGCTATTTTCCAAGGCGCCTGAAGGCAGGACAAGAAGCAACGGGTGGAAACTGATCAAGGAGAGAAGCAATCTAGAACTAAGGAGAAACTTCCTGACAGTGAGAACAATTAACCAGTGGAACAACCTGCCTCCAGAAGCGGTGAATGCTCCAACACTGGAAATTTTCAAGAAAAGACTGGACAGCCATTTGTCTGAAATGGTATAGGGTTTCCTGCCTGAGCAGGGGGTTGGACTAAATGACCTCCAAGGTATCTTTCAACATTATTATTATTATTATTATTATTATTATTATTATTATTATTATTATTATTATTATTATTATTATTATTATTATTATTATTATTATTATTATTATTATTATTAGGCAGCTCTGGTAGGGGTGGGAATTAAAGGGACAACTTTACAAATGAGTTATAGAATAACAGAATAACAGAGTTGGAAGGGACCTAGTCTAACCCCTGCTCAAGCAGGAAGCCCTACCCCATTCCAGACAAATGGCTGTTCAGTCTCTCCTTCAAAACCTCCACTGATGGAGCACCCACAACGTCTGGAGGGAAACCATTCCACTATTTGCTTGCTCTCACTGTCAGGAAATTCCTCCTTAGTTCCAGGTTGCTTCTCTCCTTGATGAATTTCCACCTGTTGCTTCTTGTCCTGCCTTCAGGTGTTTTGGATAATAGGTGGACCCCCTCTTCTTTGCAGCAGCCCCTCAAATATTGGAACAGTGCTATCATGTCTCCCGTAATCCTTCTTTTTATAAAACCAGACATAACCAATTCCTGCAACCGTTCTCTTATGTTTTTGCCTTCACTCCCCTGAAAAAGCAGAGAAATGTTGGCTACCAATTTAGGAACTGAACTAGGAAGCCATCTATGCTAGCAAACAGGATGCATCTCTTGGGCTTGAACACTCACCAGGCAGAGGCAGCTTTGGAGGGTCCTTTAGAGTGTGGTGTTGTGCATCCTCCGGGGCCCCTCTTGTGTAGCACAAGTGTTGCACCTTCCACGAGAAAGGAATCTTTATAGTCTTGAACAGACCAAGTGAAATCCTTGCCTGGAATTCAAGCTCAGCCCTTCTCTGCCTCCTTGTTGCTTTTTTATGCCTTCCCCTCTGGGAGGGATGGAAGAGCTCTCCCTGCAGTGTTGCTGGCCCTGGAGAGGGCCTGGGGAGGGAAGGAGCCTCCGCAGACTGGCCCGGCCCATTAGCAGGATGGACTGGAAGCCATCTCATCAGGCGCCATGTGGATCCAGCTTTTTCTGTTAGTCCCTGGAAGTGTTGCTGCAAAACATTGGCAAACAAGGGTTCCTTCTTTGGCTCCATGGAATTTTAAAGGAAAGGAAATAGTGGAAGAGGAAATATGATCTTGGTTGGGACAAGCAAACCATCCCCTTCTCTGTGTTACTTTCTCAGGTTTTGGAAACCCAACAGAATGGAATAGGGAATAATAGAATAGAAGGGAATAGGAAATAGAATGGACTGGACTGGACTGGACTGGACTGGACTGGACTAAACTAGACTAAACTAGACTAGACTAGACTAAAATAGAATAGAATAGAATAGAATAGAAAATATGGGAAATAGACTAGACTAGACTAGACTAGACTAGACTAGAATAGAATAGAATAGAATAGAATAGGAACAGGAACAGGAACAGGAACAGGAACAGGAACAAGAATAGAATAGAATAGAATAGAATAGAATAGAATAGAATAGAATAGAATAGAATAGAATAGAATAGAATTCTTTGTTGGCCAAGTAAGATCAGACACACAAGGAATTTGCCTCCGTTGCAGAAGCTCTCAGTGTACATATAAACAGCAAGTGATAAATCATGATCATAATCATCATAAAATACAATCATCGTAAACCATAAGATACAGCACTCAGTGATCTTCATAGGATACTAAATAATGAAGCGTGGGAGCTTCCCTCTTTCCATTCGGGATGGTGTGCAATTCTGGGATCCCATCTTGTGTCTGAAGAGGGCGTGACTAGGAGACCCTTATGCAAGTCCATCTTGTGTGCCTGTGTTGCCCATTCTTGGTTTTGGGACGTCTACTCATGCTTAGTCACCTCTTGGTTAGATTACTGCAATACACTCTACTTGGGGCTGCGGTTGGAGACTCCCTGGAAGCTGAAACTGATTCAGGGGGCTGTGGGTGGAGGGGTCCCACCCGGGAGACAAGCCTTTCCTGACACGGCATCTGCCTTCGGGAAGACCTCGTCTCCCAGCATTTAGATGGCCATGAGCCTACTGAGCTTCTGCATGACTTTGAAGACTGAGTGTTCCCCTCTGGGCGTTGGACAAGGGTGAGAGAGGAACACATCTGGAAAGGTTGCCTGGATAAACACTTGGGTGGGATGGCCTTATTTATGCCATATAGCAGTAGCACTTATACACTGCTCCATGGTGCGCTCTGAGCGGTTTACAAATGTCAGCCTGTTGACCCCAACAATCTGGGCCCCCATTTTACCCACCTGGGAAGGACAAAAGAGTTGAGTCAACCTTGAGCCCCCATGGATTGAACTCCTGACTGTGGGCAGAGTTAGCCTGCAATGCTGCCTTCTGAGCACTGCGTCTCCTCCTGCCTTTTTATTTTCTGAGGTTCTATTTTGTAAGATTTTATTCCCATGCTTGCAATCCGGAGTTGCCATGTGTGAGTTGACTGGCCATGTGAATTGTTTAAATAAATAAAGCCATATTGCTAGGTGTTATATAGATTGGCATCTCCTGCAGTTTTGCATGCTTGCAATTTTAATATTTAAAATTCAGTTGTAAGGTGGATGGGCGTTTCTCTGCTGGATGTCAATGCTGCTAACATCGGGTGTTCTTGCTTTGACAACAGATGGAAATGCATTCATTTTTCTCTTTCGCTTTTAGAGTTCGTTGATGCTGGGAGGGGGAATGTGGATGAGAGTCCAGCTAGTCATAACAATAATAACTCAGCCGTGGGAACCCAAGGTCATTGGGCCCAGAGTTGATAGAGATTTGGTAGGCTGGAGAGCGGGGAGAAAGCCTGTGCTTCAAGTTAATTGGGGAATGTGATTTATGACTCTTTATTGGAGGAGGGAACTGTGCTTTGCTACTTTGTGCCCAGGGGAGGGGAATTCAGTTTTTGGCTTCAACTATGTAGTGCCAATACTTTGTTTCTCGAATAAAAAATTCTTTAAGGTAAACAATGCCTCGAAGTTCTTTCGAAGAGTTTCATCTGTCGGAACCATGACACTGTGCCTTAAATTGGATTCCTGACTTGAGGAAGGTATTGATGACCTCAGATGGATAGTTTCTGTGTCTTCTTTAACACACTTTAGAGTGATACAATTTGCAGTGGATTCAAATAGTGGCTGGATTTATTTTTTGCCTACTGCCAAATATTGGGACACAAACTGGACTGAATTTGTAAAGAAGAGACTGAATAGCCATTTGTCCAGAATGGCATAAGATCTCCTGCTTGAATAAGGGGTTGGACTAGAAGACCTCCAAGGTCCCTTCCAACTCTGTTATTCTGTTAACCTAATTGCTTTGCTTGTTGAATATGAACTTGATAACTTTAGAGAGATCAGAATTTTTACAGTGAAAAAAAAACCAGAAATAAAGCTTTAAATCTTGGACACGGTTTGGTTGTGGTCGCAAGTCCACAAGCAGCTTGGTGTGGCTTGTGGCAATTTCTGAAAACCCAGAAACCCACAGCTGGCAAATGTTGCTGTCCCCAGGAAGGATCTCCCACTGCTACGGAGGTTTTCAAAGCCACCTCCGCCCAGAAAGACCCTCTGCCAAAGGCCCCCAGGCCTCCCCCATACGATTGTCTCCACTGGTGCTGTCCAACAACTGATTGGTACGTTGTTGTTTCTTTGGGACCCACAATTATTTTTAATGTGTCAGTGCAGCCTTTCTTTTTTATGGGTTGTGCCGGCCTGTCTTCAAGTAAACGGATCTATTTACAAAATGTTTGTGCCCACCTTCAGCCATTACAAAGTGAGAAAACAATGAAAGGTAAAGAGCGGAATGCATTTATTAAACGTACTCCAGAAGTAATAAAACCGTGAGACTCTTGATAAGGGGCTTCTTCTGCTGGCAACTTGCAGGGCACCAGAGTCTGTTCTTGGGGCTCACTCCCTCCCCCAATAATCTCTCAGAAAATAACACACAATTGAACTTTCGTCTGTTTTATACAGACAGACCAAACCGCTTTTATTTTGGTGCAGCAATTCCTTCATACCTGAAGAGTTATAAATTGTAATAAATCAAAGTGCAAGTTCTCCCCAAATGTCTGATTATCATCCCAGGAGCTCTGAACTAAAGAATGAATCTTTTCTGAGGATGGAAGCCTTAAAGTCACTTTAAAAGTGCTGTCCAGTAACTGAGATGGAATAGACAACATCACCATCAGATGGATTTGTAGCTGGCTGGCAAACCATACTCAATGAGTAGTCCTCAATGGCACCACATCCACATGGAGAGAAGTAAGCAGTGGGGTACCACAAGGCTCCGTCTTAGGCCCAGTAAACTCTTCAATATCTTCATCAATGACTTAGATGAGGAAATTGAAGGGGAACTCATCAAATCTGCAGATGACACTAAGCTGGCAGGAATAGCCAACATCCCAGAAGACAAGCTCAGGTTCAAAAATATCTTGACAAACTTGAAGAATGAGCTTTAAAAGCAAAGTTTTACATTTAGGCAGGAAAAATCAAAAATAAAGTACAGATTAGGTGAGATCTGGCTCAAAAGCAGCAACTGGGAGAGGGACCTTGGAGTCCTAGTGGATGATCACTTGACTATGAGCCAGCCGTGTGCAGCAGCAAAAGCTAATACAATCCTGTGTTGTATAAACAGAGGCATAGAATTAAGATCGCGTGAAGTATTAGTACCGCTTTATAAAACCCTAGTGACCAATTTTGATCACCATATTACAAAAAAGATGTTGAGACCTTGGAAAAAGTTCAGAGAAGAGCAATTAAGATGATCCAAGGCCTGGAGACTAAAACATATTAAGAATGGCTGCAGGACTTGGGTTTGGCTAGTCTAAAGAAAAGAAGAAACAGGGGTGACATGATAGCAGTATTCCAGTATTTGAGGGGCTGTCACAAAGAAGAGGGGGTCATGTTATTCTCCAAAGCCAGAAGGAAGGACGAGAAACAAGGGTTGGAAACTGACCAAAGAGAGAAGCAACCTGGAATTAAGGAGAAACTTCCTGACAGTGAGAACAATCAACCAGTGGAACAGCTTGACTCCAGAAATCGTGGGCACTCCATCACTGGAAGTTTTTAAGAAGAGGCTGGACAGTCACTTGTCTGAGATGGTATAGGTTCTCCTGCTTGAGCAGGGGGCTGGACTAGAAGACCTCCAATGTCCCTTCCAGTTCTATTCTAATTAGATCCTATCTTAATTTTTTGTTCTAAGGAGGGCAGCCTGCAATTTCTAGCTGTCGTATAATCGAAATTAGCGTCAGATGTTCCCTGTCTGCTGCCAGATGTGAGTCCTTGGTGCTTTGGGGGAGGGGCATGCACCTCATTACTGTTGGGATGTTCAGAATAAATTCTTCCTCCTCCACACCTGGCGGAGCACCCTCTGGCGGATCTCCCTGGTCTTGATGCCGTAAATGATGGGGTTCAGAGTGGGAGGGAGCAGCAGGTAGAGGTTAGCCAGGAGGACGCGCACAGGGGGGGCCACCTTGTGTCCGAAGCGGTGGGTCAGAATGGAGAAGAGGCCTGGCACAAAAGTGATGAGGATGACGCAGATATGAGAGCCACAGGTGTTGAAGGCCTTGAGTTGAGCCTCTCTGGGCAGCTGGAGGACCGTCCGTAGTATCATGGCGTAGGACAGGCCGATGAGCAGAACATCGGAAAGGCCCACGTAGAGGGCCACACTCAGTCCATACAGGCTGTTGACGGTGACATCTGTGCAGGCCAGCTTCACCACGGCCATATGTTGGCAGTACGTGTGGGGCACCACGTTGCTTGCGCAGAAGGGCAGCCTCGTGGCCAGAATTGGGAGTGGCACTATGAGAGCCACAGCCCGGGCCACCACCACCACGCCAATCTTGAAAAGCCGCTGATTGGTCAAGATGGCTTCGTAGCGCAGTGGGGAGCATATGGCCACATAGCGGTCAAACGCCATGGCAACCAGGACAGTCGTCTCCATCACGGAGAATGAGTGGATGAAAAACATCTGGGTCAAGCAGCCGGCAAAGCTGATCTCCCTGTCAAGGAAGAGAAAGGAACACAACATCTTGGGCAGCGTGGCCGAGGAGACCACCAGGTCGATGGCTGCCAGCATGGAGAGGAAGATGTACATGGGCTTATGGAGACTGGCCTCTGTCTTGATCACCAGCAAGATGATGCTGTTCCCCAGGAGGGTGATGAGGTACATGGAGAAGAGGGGGATGGAGAGCCAGGGGTGGGCGGCCTCCAGGCCCGGGACGCCCAGCAGGATGAAGGAGGAGTGGCTGAGGTTCTGCAGGAACATGATGCTGCTGCTCTTCTGCCATCATGGACAAAGATGCTGCCTGCAGGAGACAGAAATGCCTAGCAGATGCCAAAGTACCCCTGGGGCAGAGAAAGAATGGAACAGAGTGGGATGGAATGGAATAGAATTAGAGTAGAGTAGGATAGAGTAGAGTAGAGTAGAGTAGAGTAGAGTAGAGTAGAGTAGAGTAGAGTAGAGTAGAGTAGAACAGAATGGAATAAGAATAGAATGGGATGGGATGGGATGGAATAGAGTAGAGTAGAGTAGAGTAGAGTAGAACAGAATGGAATAAGAATAGAATAGAATAGAATAGAATAGAATAGAATAGAATAGAATGGAATGGAATGGAATGGAATGGAATGGAATGGAATAGAATAGAATAAGAGTAGAGTAGAGTAGAGTAGAGTAGAACAGAATGGAATAAGAATAGAATAGAATAGAATAGAATAGAATAGAATAGAATGGAATGGAATGGAATGGAATGGAATGGAATGGAATAGAATAGAATGGAATAAGAGTAGAGTAGAGTAGAGTAGAGTAGAGTAGAGTAGAACAGAATGGAATAAGAATAGAATAGAATAGAATAGAATAGAATAGAATAGAATAGAATAGAATAGAATGGAATGGAATGGAATGGAATAGAATGGAATAGAATGGAATAGAATGGAATAAGAGTAGAGTAGAGTAGAGTAGAGTAGAGTAGAGTAGAGTAGAACAGAATGGAATAAGAATAGAATAGAATAGAATAGAATAGAATAGAATTACATGATAGAATAGAATAGAATAGAATAGAATAGAATAGAATAGAATGGAATGGAATGGAATGGAATGGAATATCCTTTATTGGCCAAGTGTGATTGAACTCACAAGGAATTTATCTCCAGTGCAGAAAATCTCGGTGTATGTGAAAAGCAACAGAATAATGATAATGATAATCATAATCATAATAGCAATAAGAGGGGTTAGTAAAGAAGAAAATAAGAAGGATAAATAATACTACTACAGCCATACCACATGGCAAAAACACACAGACACTAGACACTAAACAAAAAAGTTCAGAAAGAAAGTGAAATTTTAAAAACTGAAAGTGAATTAGAAAGTGAGTGGGGGCTGCCCCCCCCTCCCAAATGGATCTGCCCTCTGCCTAGTCTCTTGATTTGGGCCCTGCTGGGAAGGAGGCCCTGCTGGGAAACGAGAAGGATCGGCCGGCCGCCTACAAAAAGAGCCTTCAGCCCACCCCCTCCCCTCCTTGGCAGATGGGCCCACAGCTGGATCTGAGGCAGCTCCAGGAAAGTTGACTTGTTTATTTATGTATCTGTTTATCATTCCCGTTTATCTGGCTGTCCATCTCGAATATAAGATCCTGGGTGGCTCGTGACAATTTAAAAATGATTTAAGAAGCAATCACAATGCAAAAACGAAGGTGTACAAAGCGATATAAAAGAGCATGAAAAGCACATGACAAAATCCACAGCTGGGCTAATCTGGCCCAGGCTGTGCCCCGTTCCTGGCAGTTGCTGGCAGAGGCCAATTCCTTGACTCCGAAGGGCCTTTAGCACCCCCAAAGCCCCCCACCACCATGCTCACCTCCGTCCAAGCAGGAGGGCACCTCCTTCCTTTGCCCAGCCTTTGCCCCCGCCCCCCCAAAGGCTGTCTGCTCCGGAACTAACCTCAATAGGAAAACCTCTCCGGGGGGGGGGGGTCAGGATTGCCTGCTGGAGCAATGCTCTGACTTGGGGTCTCCGGAGGGGTTGGACCAAAACACTCATCATCCCCAGCCACAAAACTCTCACTTGGTGGGCCAACGCTTTTCCAGGCAACAGACCGGGACGCACACTGCATTTTTCTATTCAAGCAATTGTCAGCATCCCATCCCCTTGGAGACGGGATTGGCCTCTCTCGGCTTCTCCATATGGAGAGCCCCTGGAGGGGGTTTGCTTGCCCTGGACATTGGCCTGATGAGTGGGGGGAGGGAGGGTGGTGGTCAGCCTCTCCACCTTTCAGTCCTTCCAACAGGTTGCCTCTTCTGTCAGGGAAATCTCTTTCTTTCCCAGAAATCTCCAGCTTGACAGACATACAATTTAGGCCGCTGGTTCTCGAGATTTGTGGAGAAACACACCGAGATTTGCCATGCCGGGTGTCTCCTCTCCAAACCAACGTCTCCTTGCCATACCCAAGTCAGAGGCTGGAGGTCCAGGGTGCCCTACCTGCAACTCATCTCCCACAACCAGCCTGTTTGCCCTGCTCCTCTTTATGCCCAGACAGATTTGGAAACCAGCCATTCTACTGGGATTTTATGGGTTTCCCCACCCCCACCCCACCCCTGCTCCCTTGAATCACCCACCTCACTTGCTTGCAGGAAGACCCACATTTCCAGACAGTTCTTGGGTCCTCATTTGCTCCCCACAGATACAGATGCCCAAGTCCCCACATGGCTGACCCCAGCTTCTGAGCGGGTTGACTTGACAGTCAACCTGCCAACCGTTCAACCAAGCCCTGGCACCCAGAAGCATCAGCTGTGCCCTCTCTGCCGCCCTCGTTCCAACTCTGCTGCTCTCTGAAATGCCAGGAAGGATCCATAAAAACTCGTCTGGACGGCCTCGGGGGCCCCCCCTGAAGAGGGACTGAAATCCAGGAGGAGAAGGACGAACGGGCTCTGCAGACCAAACTCCCCGGGGTCTTCTCTGGAGCACAGATGGCTTCTTGGTGATCCCAAAGGCGCTTTTCCCAAAAGGCAACTGGACTTTCTTGTTTTTTTCCTTGAAAATTCTTCTCATCTTGAGAATGATGATTAAGAATCTCCCTAGACATCATTTTGGTGAATTCTAGCCAAGCATTGGTTAGAGGCTGCCTCCGTCACTTTTGGTCAAGAGGGGGGGGGCGTGCTGTCCCTTCCCAGCAAACAAGGCTCATCTCCCAGCTGGTTGGTTTCTGTAGTCAAGCATTCATGTCTTCAACCATGGCTTCAAAGAGAGGGATTACAGAAAAGGTAAAATGATGGCACGGAAGAAGGTGCTTCGGTGGCTCTCCATTGGACTGGTATATTCAAGTGCTGAGACAGAGAAAACCCTGGGTAGCTTCTGGGTTATGGCTGGATAGGCATGTCTTTCATGAAGGAACTTGAGCAATTGGTAGTCGGATGACAACTTCACCTCTATAATGTAGAGAGAAATTAAAAAGATAAGAACATAAGCTGTGGTGTCCTGGTTGGAACCCCTGGCCCAACATGTCTATCAGCCCATGGGTCTCTCTGCAGATGCCCTTCAGAGGCCTCCCCCCACCTCGGCCACCAAGGCTCAGAATCATCCATCCCCTCCTCCTCTCCCTCCTCTCCCTCCCTCCCTCCCTCCCTCCCTCCTTCCTTCCTTCCTTCCTTCCTTCCTTCCTTCCTTCCTTCCTTCCTTCCTTCCTTCCTTCCTTCCTTCCACAGGTGCAGAGTCAGCTTCTTTTGGGATTAACCAAGTATTAGATCCATCGGTTGCGACATGATGGTCTTTTAAACTCTCTGTCACTGTAAGAGTTCCACTAACCAATGTAGCTTAAGATATATCGCATCTTTGGCATTTCCAACACTCTACTAAAGAAGTAGACCAATTACAGTAAAAGGCGAAAATGAGTGTGGCAAAACTTGCTCTTGACAAATCCACACTGTGGTTTGCAATCAGCACATTCAAAAAATGTGACGAAGGGGCTTACAGATAGATCGTTTCATGATTTGCTTTAGGACCGTCACAAGTGGTGCTGTCAGACTTCTGATTAATCAGAAGTTCCCGGAGTCCTGTTTTCTCCCTTCCCAGCAAGTTCCTTCCCAGCATCAGCCAGTGTCCTGCTGCCCACCATGACCACATTCAGACATTCAGCATCTCCTGTTTCGTAACGATAGAAACGGCTTGGAATATTATGAGACGCAAAGCGAAAGGTTAATGTTGTATTATTTTTGTCATCTACTCCACCCGAGAAAGTCAAAAGGCATTGTCTTTTCTCTCTCTCTCTTTAGACTTTTTCTTTTTTCTATATTTCTAACTTTTGTTTCTTCTATACTTTGATCTTATAATGAAATGTAATTAAATAAAATTAAAACAGACATTCAGCATCTCCTGGTTCCACGGGAGGGAGATATGCCAGAGATTCACAATCCATTTTGGGTTTGTCTGTCTTTAATTTCTTCAAGCTTTATTCTACATTTTAGATTCAGTGTTTCTCAACCTTGACAATTTTAAGGCATGTGGACTTCAACTCCCAGAATTCCACAGCCAGCAATGCTGGCTGTGGAATTCTGGGAGTTAAAGTCCACATGCCTTAAAATTGTCAAGGTTGAGAAACACTGTTTTAGAAAGTTACAAAATATAAACCGAGTGCCAGAATGCACAAGAATAAGAACATTGGAGTAACCAACCCAAAGAAAGGAAAGATCAAGAAGACGCCCCCCCTCACAAACATTAAAGACCACCCCTCCAAATTGAACAAATTACAATTGTAAAGAATTATGGTTGAGGTTCAAATTAAAAGTTTAACATGTGTATTAAGCTGATAGAAGCCACTGAATTATAAAAGATACCATATAATGCTAATTATAATAAAATAAAAATACTTAATCATGTCACTGTATCATCATAAGCTATCATAAAATCTATGCTAAAGAAAACACAATGCTTGGATTAATAGAAAAAATGCTGTTTTTAGAATAATACTCTTTAATGTCTGGAATAATATCACTTTCCCAATTTCTCAATTTAATTCTTCTGTCCATCCCCCGTGCCTGGTGCAGCCATAATTTCTCATAGATTCCACAGTTTAGGTATATATCTATAAATATCTATAAATTATAAATCACTATAAATATTTAAGGGTTCCCCCACAAATCTACTTGTACACATTAAAGTAGTATTCCAGAAATGTAACCAAAGTTCACAAGACTTTAACGTATGGGTCAATAAACCTTCATTTTTTTCCTCATTTCCAGCAGAGGAAATCTAATATCCATCCTTTTGGGTACAGCATGTTTTTGGGGTGGTTTAATACCTTCTTTTTTGTATTTCTGTATTTTTGTATTTTGTATTTTTTGTATTTTGTGTATAGTATTTGTTTTTAATATGCTGTGAACCGCCCTGAGTCCTATGGGAGAAGGGCGGTATACAAATTAAATTATCTATCTTATCTATCTATCTAAATACAAATTTTAATCTCAAATCCACCAATATCATTTTAACATGAAGAGAAGGACGAGGGGGGACATGATAGCAGTCTTCCAGTATCTCAGGGGATGCCCCAAAGAAGAGGGAGTCAAGCTCTTCTCCAAAGCCCCTGAAGGCAGGACAAGAAGCAACGGATGGAAACTAACCAAGGAGAGAAGCAACCTGGAACTAAGGAGAAACTTCCTGACAGTGAGAACAATTAACCAGTGGAACGGCTTGCCTCCAGAAGTTGTGGGTACTCCACAACTTCTTTTTAAGGAGAGACTGGACAGTCACTTGTCTGAAATGGTATATTTTCTGCTGCTTGAGCAGGGGGTTGGACTGGAAGACCTCCAAGGTCCCTTCCAATTCTGCTGTTCTATGATTGTAACATTTCTAAGAATGTTTAATCGCTGACTATAGGGGGCGAGACTCTGGCCCCCTCAGAGAGGGCACGCAACTTGGGTGTCCTCCTGGATCCACGGCTGACACTGGAAGACCATTTGTCGGCCGTGACCAGGGGGGCGTTTTATCAGGTTCGCCTGATCTACCAGTTGCGCCCTTTTCTGGACCGGGATGCTTTGCGCACAGTCACTCAGGCCCTCGTC
>NW_015389533.1:81764-99181 GCF_001527695.2 Protobothrops mucrosquamatus
GGAACGAACTACCCCCCGAGATCCGGACGATCCCGGATCTCCTAACCTTCCGCCGCGCCCTCAAGACATGGCTTTTTCAACAAGCGGGACTGACCTAGGGTGAATTTTTAAATAGGGAATAATTTTTTAAAGATTTTAATAATGACACAGCCATAAATATATTTGGTTTTTAATTGGTTTTATAGGGGAAATGTTTTTTTGTGTTGTTTTTTAATATGCTGTGAGCCGCCCTGAGTCCCGTGGGGAGAAGGGCGGCATAGAAATCAGTGAAAATAAATAAAAATAAAAATTTTATTTATTTGATTTCTGTGTACAAAACCACCGGATTGCTATCGAAGATTCAAATTCTTTAGTCCAGGTTTGATAGAGTCTGCATCCGTTTCAAAAATGTTCTTCAGCTTTTGATAAAGGTACGCTGTGGGTTTATTATTATTGGTTCATTGCACAGTCAGCCCGATGTTCAGACTGGATTCGGCCCTCCTTTTTTTTTCTTTAACCACCTATCGAGTCATTTCCAAGGACCTGGGATAAGCAGATGTGTTGTTTGATGGTGTTGAAGGTATATTTGCAGGATGAAAAGTGTTTTGAGTAAAGCTGCCTTTTGCAATTGTCTGATGGTAATTCAGATGTTTCGGGATTGCACCCACGGTGCCTATCACGCCTGCTTCAGTATTTTTATTAATTTATTAAAATATAAAGTACAGAAATAAAAAAATTAAAATAATGGGAAATAAGGGAGAAAAGGGGAAGAGAGAAAAGTGTAAAGGGGAAAAAGAAAGTAGGGATTTAGGACTCCTTTTGGTGCAGTAGAATAAGGCAGTAACATAAAACATATAACATAACTGGTACAGGGTTTCCTGCCTGAGCAGGGGGGTGGACTAGAAGACCTCCAAGGTCCCTTCCAACTCTGTTATTCTATGACCTTCTGAACTTCAACTGTTTACTTTTATAGGATAATATATACTTTCTATAACAACGAACCCATCTAATTAGCAAAACCCAAAATCAAAGTTTCATTTTTCCCCCCACCTCAAGCACAATGTCCAAAAGTGGTTTCCAAGTAGAAATAAAATGTCTTCTTTTCTTTACTCAAAGCAGTTTGATTATCTCTGCTAACCCCATCAACTTTTGCAGCTGTTTGTCCATTGTGGGAATCAAAGTGTCCTTCCATATTTGTGCAGAATATTCCTGCTGCTGTCAACATACATAACATCAAAGTTCCAGATTTTTTTTTCAGGTTCTTTATTCATTAAACCCAAAAGAAAAGTCTTTTTTTCCAGAGACTTTTCCAAGGTGGCTATCACATTTGGGGTTACCCTTTTGCCCCCGTCGTTCTATTTCTATTTGCAGGTCTTTATATTTTGTTATCTTCTCCAGTTCTTTCTCTTCTATTCTGCTGTCTCCGGGCACTGCCACCTCCACTATCCAGGCCTTTTTTTTTTTCTTATCGACAATTGCTAAGTCTGGGGTGTTATGTGGCAGATGCCCGTATTATTATTATCAGATTTATTTGCCATCCATCTTGCAGTTTGAGCGACTCTGAGTCTAACTTCTGACATGAATTCCATCGAATAAGAAAAACATTTCAGGTGCTTTTGAAGAGGCCAAAGCTATTTTTTTGTTTGTTTTGTGGCTGAACCAGCTACATCTTCATCCTCACCCTCGTTCTTATCCTCAGCATCCTGTTTGATGTCTCCATCTTTGCCTACAAATGTGGCGCAGACAGCATCCTTCGTTTTATAGAAGTGAGTATTTGCAGCCCAGGGTTGAAATGAGGGGTCCTTGGTGCTCTCTGAGTTTGGTTGTTTTCTTGCAGACGTTTCCTGACCCAGCTAGGTGACATCATCAGTGCTGATGATAGTTTAGTAATAAAACATCTGCACGAAAACCACCAAGCTCAGAGAGCACCAAGGACCCCCCTGTCTTGTGGTTTATTGGCTGGGCTATCCCATGTCAAGTAAATAGTTAGTTTGTTTGTTTATTTATAGATATGCCACCCATCTCACTGTCAAGTGATACTATAGGTGAGCAGTTCGATTGATTGATTGATTGATATACTACCCATGTCACTGTCAAGCGACACTGTTGAGTTATGTAATAATGTTAACCTGGGCTTAGACTGCAGGGGTCCTCAACCTTGGCCACTTTAAGACTTGTGGACCTCAACTCCCAGAATTCCTCAGCCAGCTTTGCGGACCCCTGGCTTAGAGTCTAGTGTGCTCTGTGAGTTTCTTAGTCTTTTCCAGGCCTAGCACAGGTAAAACTCAGCAGAATACGTTGTGATATGGGGGGGGGGTTTCTTTCGTCTCTGCTTTGGACCCCCTGTACCCATTTATGACGCTCTTTGCCACAAGGGCCTCAAACCTCTCCCTCCCTCCCCCTTCCCCCCGTTTCCGGTCCCCTGGGCTAGAAGCTCTTCGTTCACCCTGGTTGAGTTTTCTTCTAGGGTTGCCAGGTCTGCTTCCAAAAAATAGCAGACAAGCGGTGTGGGGGGGGGGGGGGTTAAGTAGTAAAAAAAGCAGACTGTACAGCTTTAGATTATGTACCATTTCATCATAAAGCTTTTGAATAAAAAAAATGTCCACTATTTTGTGAAAAAAAAATAGTGAACATAATGTGAAAAAAGTGGACTGTCCACTCAAATAGTGGACACCTGGCAACCCTATTTTCTTCCTGGCTTTTAACCTCGTGTAAAGGAGCTCAAGATTGTAGCTTGTCACAACGCTCCGCAAGGCAGCCGGGAAGCAGCGCAGCANGCCCCGGAGGCGCCTCGCAGCCACCGGTGAGCCCGCACCGCCCGGGACCCCGCCCGCCTCACCTGGGCGCCTCACCTGGGCGCCGGGACGGCCGAGGCAGCTCCGAGGGCCGCGCCCGAGCCTCGAGCCTGCAGCGGGCCCGCCGGGGGCTCCCTTTGCCCGGGTGGGGGTGGGAGCCCCGCGGCGTCCGGCGCGTCGCGGCTGGACGCCGGGAAGAGCCCGGGTGGCGGAGCTTTGCGCAGACGGGGCGGGCCCGGGACTCGGGTCCTGAGCCTGGCCGGGGGGTCGGGGGAGGCGACCCTTCCGCCGGGCAGAGATCCTCGCCGGCTGCGCGGTCACCGGACGGCTCGTCTGCCGCCTTGGACGGGAATCTGTGCAAGAAGAGATGGGGGGCAATCGGGGGTCTTGGCGAGAAGGGAAAGGCGCTTTTGGCTGCCCTCGAAGGACCCCTTACCCCGCTAGCCGGGATCCAGAGCCGGCTGACATCCCGGGTGGGTCTCCAGCCGCCGGGAGACGTCGGGTTTCCGCCCCCGGCTCCCTTTCCCGCTTCCCCGGGTCAGGGAAGCGGCTGAGGCTGCATCCCCACAATCTGCTGAACTGAGCCAAGGACGCGTCTTAAAGCGGGAGTCACGGGGAAGATGGAGTGGGTTTACTTTGGCAGGGCCTCTTAATCCTGGGCGGGGGGGGGACGCGTTTCCCAAACGGGTCTGGAACAGCCCGGGGCGCCCCCCTAACGACCCGGTTAATCATTTCCGAAGCTTTTGCAGGGTGGAATTCCTAACCCGCTCAGCCTTTCTGCCTCCCAGCCGGTAGGACGGGCTTCCCTCCCTCGGCACCTTCCCTGATGCCGGCTGCTTCTTAGCAGGCTGGGGTGGGTTCTGGGCTAGCTGCCTCGCAAGCTGCAGAGGAGGGACCGAATGTACATTTTTAGAGACGTGTCCTGACCACAGGGTGACTTTGGCGCGAGAAAGCAACAGCATAAACGGAGAGACTCAGCCGGACGTCCAGTTGCTGCCGTGAAGGAGAAAGAAGGAAGGCGGCACCCAGGTGCTCGGGAAAGACAGTGCCGGCAGCCCAGAGGGAGCCCAGGCCTGCAAGCGGAGTCCTCCGGTGCGCGCTGGAGGTGGTGGAGCCGGCCAGGAAGGGTGGAGCGAGAGTCGTGCACAGGTAGGAGAGAGCAGTGCAATAGGGGTCCTGAGGTTGGGTGGGCTGGGAGGCAAAGAGCTGGGTGCAGCCCAGGTGCTGGGCCATTGGTGAGTCCACCAGGCCTCTGAGGCTCGGCTGTGGTCCTGAGCCAAAGGGGGAGTTGAAACTCCCACCAGTGGGGGTCCAGGATGGGACCTGGACTGGGCCCTTCCAGGAGGGGATCTCCGTTCCAGAGCCCTGAGAAAGAGAAGCAGCTGAAAAGAGAACCCAGACTAAAACTCAAAACTGAAGAGGTGGAGAACTTGGAGACACTTCTTCCTTCTGCTCTAGACCATGTGAGGAGGGCATCCCTCCTCCTCCTCCTCCTCCTCCTCCTCCTCATTCTTCTCACCAGTCCTGGCCTGGGTCCTCTTGCTCAGAACCTCCTGAGATGGCTTGCAAAGAGGGCTGATGCTCGGATTCTCGCTTTGTCTTCTCTGTCCAGGAACCAGGATCCCACTGGACAAAGCTGCTCCCCCATGGCCGCCCTTAACGACAGCCGCTTTGACCCCATAACCTTCGTCCTGACGGGAATCCCCGGCATGGAGGCATCTCACGTCTGGATCTCTGTCCCCTTCTGCCTGATGTATGTGGTGGCCCTCATGGGAAACGTGTTTCTCCTCTTTCTCATCGCCACAGAGCGCAGCCTCCACCAGCCCATGTACCTCTTCCTGGCCATGCTGGCAGTAGCTGACCTCATGCTGTCCACCTCCACGGTGCCGGAGATGCTGGCCATCTTCTGGTTCGGGTCCAGGAAGATCTCCTTTGACGCGTGCATCGCCCAGATGTTCTTCACCCACTTCAGCTTCATTGCAGAGTCCACCATCCTGCTGGCCATGGCCTTTGACCGCTATGTGGCGGTTTGTGACCCACTGCGCTACATGACCATCCTCACGCCTTCCGCGATAGGGAAGGTGGCCATCGCCGCCGTCGTCAGGGGGCTCGCAATCATGTTCCCCCCCATCTTCCTCCTGAAGAGGCTGCCCTACTGTGGCCACAGCACAATGCCGCACACTTATTGTGAGCACATGGGCATTGCCCGCCTGGCTTGCGGGGACATCACCGCCAACATCTGGTACGGCTTCACCACGACCCTCCTGTCCTCTGGCGTTGACGTGGTGCTCATTGCCGCCTCGTACGCCTTGATCCTCCGGGCCGTCTTCCAGCTGGCCTGCAAGGAAGCCCGGCGCAAAGCTCTGCGCACCTGCGGCTCCCACATCTCGGTCATCCTCTTGTTCTACACGCCGGCCTTCTTCTCCTTCCTCACCCATCGCTTCGGCCACAACATCCCTAGCTGGATCCACATCTTGTTGGCTGACCTCTACGTGATTGTGCCGCCCATGCTCAACCCCATTGTCTACGGGGTCCGAACGAAGCAGATCCGGGAGCGGGTCATCCGTGTGCTCTCCCAGAGGGGGGGGACCTGCTTCTGAACCCTGGACCGCCTCGGCCGAACTCTGAGGGAGGACCTGGGCTGAAGGCGGCTACAGGGCGAGAGCTGCCTACCTCTCAGGGGAAGGAGATGGACTCCCAGGTCAGGAGCAGCAAGAACTCTTGTGGTGCAGTTGCTCTTCCGGGCCATCTTCTCCCTGGCGGAAACGCCTCATTGCAGCGGTCAGTGTGGCTGCAGATCCATTAAAGCTGCCCGGTCTTTGCCCGTCCCTGCCTGGTGTGGTGCCTGTTCCCTGGAGTCAGAAGGGGGGCTGCAGGCAGCTGCCTGGGTGGGTGGGAGAGCGGTCAGCTGCCCTTCTCTTGTCCTGCTTGTGGGCTCTCCGGATCTCTCTGGCTGGCCTCTCTGAGACCGAGAGCACTGGACAGCCCCCCCCACCCCACCCCCGTTCAGTCCAGGCTCTTCTGTCTCAGCCACTGGTGCCTCTTTGGCTGCGAGGGGGTGAGGGTGGAAGTTGTTCCCGGAAAGGGTTTGGATGGGCTGGGCCTTTTTGCCCTCCCCCTTCCCAATTGGGTGGTCTTTTCTGTAGATCGTTTGAAAGCCTTGGGGGAGGGGGCTGCGCACATCCCAAACTCCCGTGATGGGCTCCTGCCCTTTTGCCTTGCAATGCTGTGCATGAAGGTGGGGGCCGCTGGACAGATGTGAGCACAAAAACCCGAGGGGACACCCCCACACACTGTAGAACCACAAGGGGGAACTAGGTGAATTGGGGCCCAGCAGAAGAACGCCAGAGAGTCCCCCCTTCCCTTCCTTGTTTTGCCCCAGGCCGACTTCTGTGCCTCACTGGCTCTCTCTCTGGGAATTGAAGTCCACCAGTCATAAAAGAACCCAGGTTGCCCACCCCTGCCCTATGCCATTTCGGACATGTGGCTGTCCAGTCTCTTTTTAAAAACCTCCAATGATGGAGCACCCACAACTTCTGGAGGCAAAGCTGTTCCACTGGTAAATTGTCCTGTCAGGAAGTTTCTCCTTAGTTCCAGGTTGCTTCTCTCCTTGATGAGTCTCCATCCATTGCTTCTTGTCCTGCCTTCAGGGGCTTTGGAGAATAGCTTGACTCCCTCTTGTTTGGGGCAGCCCCTGAGATACTGGAAGACTGCTATCATGTCACCCTTCATCCTTCTTTTCATGTTAAAATGGTATTGATGGATTTGAGGTTAAAATTTGTATTTAGAGGGTATTAGACTACCCAAAAAATGTGTTGTACTCAAAATATACTGGAATACTGGAAGGCTGCTACCATGTCACCCCTGGTCCTTCTTTTCTCTAGGCTGGCCATACCCAAGTCCTGCAGCCGTTCTTTGTATGTTTTTGTCTAAGATGCCTTTAATCACCTGAGTTGCTCTTCTCTGCACTTTTTCCAAAGTCTCAACATCTTTTTTGTAGTGTGCTGACCAAAACTGGATGCTGTATTCCAGGTGTGGCCTGACTGAGGTTTTGTAAAGCTTAGATGGCACCACTCTGGAGAGAGCCGAGGGGTTTGGCTGCCGTGCCATCAGCTGTAATTCCAACTTCAATGAGGCTCTTGCTTGAAGACCCTGTTAATGGGGGTGAAGTGTGGGACTCTACCTGAAGGGGAGGGCGAACTGCTGACGGTTGAGGGGAAACTTCCACGGTCGTGCCCTGCGTTGAGCCTGTGACCATTCCACTCAATTTCCTGCCCAGCACCAGTTGTGGGAAGAAGGTGCAGGACCTGCAACTGTTGTGTTGTCTTCTGAGGACACAAGGAACTTTGCGCTGGGATGCCATAGGAGGGCTGAGGGGGGTTTGAGCCCATCAAGGATGACCTGTGGCTTGCAGAGGTGGGCCCTGGGGAGGGGTCCCGGCCCACGGAACTCCCCCTGGGCAGCCTAGAAGGCCGGGTAGAGGTCCAGCCAGTGGCCTCCACAGTGACATCACAGACCACGGATTCCGCCTCAGAAGGTTGGCGTGGTGCCTCTGTGGGCGGGGGAGAGACGCGGGTAGAAGAGGAGACCCATAGCTTGCACATGGGCAGAGTGAGGAAGCCGGGCAGGGGCACTTTGGGCTGGGATGAGCAGCGCGCTCTGACTCTGACCGGCCACAGCCAAGGGAGAGCTCTCATCCCTGCTTGCTACCCACTTGGCCTTCGTTCTTCTCCCAGAAGAGAGAGGAAAAACTTTGGGGCATTATGGTTGAAAGCCAGATCACTCCAGGCGTTGACTTCAGATCCACCAAAGAGCCACAGGTTGTCCGGATAATTGTGAAGGCGCCCTGGCAGAAGGAAGAGTTTCTAGTCCACAAGGACATGCTGGTGAGGGAATTCAAGGAGCACGTAGCCCGGCACTTGTCCTCTCCTCCTTCCCAAATTGTGCTGGTCTACACTGGAAGGATCTTAAAAGACCACAAGTCCCTAGCCCAGCACGGGATCCATCTGGACAGCAACGCTGCTGTTTATGTCGTTGTCCGGTCCCAACAAGCAGGTCCACCCCGGCAGGTGCCCACCCTTCCAGCTGACCTGGGCCCAGACCCCAAAGCCCCCAGGAGCGGCATTTTTGCGAGTGACGGTTTGCGGGATCTGGCGGCCAGTCTGGGCCTGAACACCGCCAATTTCACGGAATTCCAGCTCCAGCTGATATCCAATCCTGACCTGATGCTGCAGTTTTTGGAGAGCCCCTTCATCCAGAGCAAAGTCTCCAGTCCCGATCTGATGAAGGAGCTGGCCACCAAGAGCCTCCAGGTGCGGCGAGTGATAGAGAGGGCTCCCGAGATCATCCAGGTCTTCAGCTCTGCTGAAGGCAGGAGGTTGGTGTCGGAGCTGGTCAAGAACCCGGCTGCTCTGAGGGAAATCATCAAGTCCCCACCC
Source organism: Protobothrops mucrosquamatus (assembly GCF_001527695.2). NCBI lineage: Eukaryota > Metazoa > Chordata > Lepidosauria > Squamata > Viperidae > Protobothrops > Protobothrops mucrosquamatus. Next base: position 89,977 of record NW_015389533.1, read on the forward strand.
CAGGCTCACCCTTGTCCCGGGAGCGTCCCCAGTGGAGACAGCAACACGGCCTTGCAGGATGTGCTGATGGAGCTGCAGGGCCTGGTGCGGAAGGCCCTCCTCAAAAGATCTGCCCCCACCGTCTTGCCAGGAGCCCTCGGGGGCCACCAGCCCTCCTTTGAGCAGGGCAGGAAGTCTGGGCGGGCCAGGCAGCAGCTGCCTTCCCCCAAACTCTGGCCCCCGAGGTTCGGGGGCCAGAACGTTGGTACGGCTGTCGGCCATGACCACAGCAAAGGGGAAAGTGGCAACGTGCGAGGGGAAACAGGCCAGCTGGCCTCAGCAGCGGTGAAGAACCTGCTCCATCAGATCATCAAGCACCTCGTGCAGAGCATGGCCAGCAGCCCCTCCAGGAACCCCACCGGTCAGGGTCTCGGCTCAGAGGGGGCGGGCAAGGCTGCCCAGAAGTACATGGCTGGATCCAGAAACTCCCGGGAGCAGATCCCCACGCTCTTGCAGCAGATCCAAAACACAGATGTCCTTCTGGCAAGCTGGAGCCCGAAAGAGATCCAGGCACTGCTGGAAATTCAGCAGAGGTTGCAGGCCCTGGCGACCGACGAGCCGGTGCTGGAGAGGCGCCGCCGATCAGAACGCCCCGCCCGGAGGTCGTCTTCCATCACGTCCCTCTGCGACATGGTCCCCCCTTCTGGGGCAGGGGAGGAGGAGGAGGAGGGCTTCTCTGCCCCTGAGATCTGGCAGAGTTTGGTGGCCGATGACTTCTTCTGCAGCCCCCCCCTCCGTGTCCGCCTGCGGGGCTGCTCGGGGCAAGCCTCTTCGAAGCAGCAGACATACAAGCTCTGAAGCCGCGGGGCTGAGCCTTCGGCGGAGTGGATGGGGCCCTTTCGGGGCAGCTTCTGTGCAGATGTGAGAGCTTCATAAAGGAATGGATTTCATGGTTTCTGATTAAAAGCTTTAAATCTTTCAGCACGTCTCCTCTTGCCTCTGGCTGGGCCCTGCGCCGGGCTTCTGGCCCTTAAGGTCGAGTCCGCTTCTTGGCAAAAGGGCCAAAATCTCTAACCACAGTCGGGGAGTTTGGCCCTTTTTTCCAAGAAGAAAAATCTGGGCTGGTCTTGCAATCTTTCACCAGGGTGGGGTGCAGCCACCTCATTTTTTCCCACACTCCCATCTCTTGCAACGAATCACTGGAAATATTCTGGAACCATGAACTGGGTTGCTTTATAGTTCTGGTCCAGACAGCATAAACTCAATGAGAATGATTTTAAAACAATATTTATTGTCCAGGAATTCTAGGCAGAGACTTACTATGCAGAAGATACGTCTGGTCATTAGGATATTGTCCATTCTCATAGGTAAAGGAATAATGGACTCCACCATCCTGCGTAAAGGTTACAGGCTGGCACGGATCCATGCAGAGAGATAATACAATGGCACAAAGCCAGGATGTCCTGCAATAAACTTTTAAACTCCTCCCACTTAACTAGATAAACTATAGGATTAACCAGGGGTAGGCAACCTTGGCTCTTTTATGACTCGTGGACTTCAAATCCCAGAATTCCTGAGCCTGCCGTAATCCTCTGGGATTACGGCAGGACCTGCCTGAAATGGCGTAGGGTCTCCTGCTTGAGGTCCCTTCCAGTCTATTCTGATTCCAACTCTTACTCAGTCATGGTATCCTTCCGGCTACACGGTCTCTAATATCTCCCGCCAAGAGCACCGAATGACTCAGAAAAGAGAATCTGTGTCTGAATGGAAGGGAACTTCCTCATGTCTTGGACAGCAAACCACCTTTCTGGTCTTCTGGAGAGTGAGTTTAGAGAACCATACCTTGAAGGTTCATCCCCAGTGTGTGGTGTCCATCTGAACCCACCGGGGCATGGGGTTAGAATGGCAGGAGAGCATGCACAAACACAACCATGTGCAAAGACCTGATGGATAAAAGTACCAAGACCCAGCCAGTGTGTGTGTGTGTATGTGTGTGTGTGTTTGTGTGCCTTTGCATCATTCTTGATTCCTGGAGACCACCAGGGGTAGGCAACCTTGGCTCTTTTATGACTCGTGGACTTCAACTCCCAGAATTCCTGAGCCAGCTGTGCTGGCTCAGGAATTCTGGGAGTTGAAGTCCACGAGTCATAAAAGAGCCAAGGTTGCCTACCCCTGGGATTAACTAACAATTGAAACTACGTTACCCATAAGCCATCTCTTAAGGAAAGGGCATTTAACCCTTTAAATGCTATATGTTCTTACATACAGTTCTCTCAATGATACAACATTAACCCTGTAAATGCTAAATATTCTAACACAGTTCTAGTTGGCTACAATCCGGTCCAGCACGGAAATCAGTGCAATAGTTATCCCAAAGCTGGTTTTCCAAAAGGCAACTGGACTCCTTTGATTTTTTTTTCCTGAAAATGTTCCCCTTCTTATCCAAGACGTTTCTTAAGTTCTAAAGAAGCTTCTTGGATGAGAAGCAAAAAGTTTTCAAGGGGAAAAATAACACACAAGCAAGTCCAGTTGCCTTTTGGAAAAAAAGCACCTTTGGGACAATCGTGACCCAGATGGCTGAGAGTCTCCAGAGACGCTGCAATAGTCTGTTGATTTCCGCCGCAATAGCCTTTGATTTCCTCCTGCTGGTTGCCACTGGTCTGGTGATGGACATCCAGAGCGCCCTTTCACCTGTCCAAAGGCCTTTGATTTCCTCCTGCTGGGGGAACAGCCTTGGCAGAGAAGAGCAGCCAAGGTGATCAGGGGACTGGAGGCTGAAACATAGGAAGAACGGCTACAGGAACTGGGCGTGACTGGTCTAGTGAGGAGAAGGACCAGATGTAAAAAAGATGTTGAGACTCTAGAAAGAGTACAGAGAAGAGCAACAAAGATGATTAGGGAACCGGAGGCTAAAATATTATAAGGAACGGTTGCTGGAATTGAGTATGTCTCGTTTAATGAAGAGAAGGACGAGGGGGGACAGGATAGCAGCGTTCCAATCTCTCAGGGGCTGCCCCAAAGAAGAGGGAGTCAAGCTATTTTCCAAAGCGCCTGAAGAAGGCAGGACAAGAAGCAACGGATGGAAACTAATCCAGGAGAGAAGCAACCTAGAACTAAGGAGAAACTTCCTGACAGTTAGAACAATTAACCAGTGGAACTACCTGCCTCCAGAAGCGGTGAATGCTCCAACACTGGAAGTTTTTAAGAAGAAACTGGACAGCCATTTGTCCGAAATGGTATAGCATTTTCTGCCTGAGCAGAGGGTTGGACTAGATGACTTCCAATGTCCCTTCCAACTTTATTATTATTATTATTATTATTATTATTATTATTATTATTATTATTATTATTATTATTATTATTATTATTATTATTACACAGGATAGCAGCCTTCCAATATTTGAGGGGGCTGTCACGGAGAAGAGGGGGTCGGCCTGTTTTCCAAAGCACCTGAGGGCCAGACAAGGAATAACGGATGGAAACTGATCAAGGAGAGATTCAACCTGGAAATGAGAAATTTCCTGACAGAACAATTAACCAATGGAACCGTTTGCCTTTAGAGGTTGTGGGGGCTTCATCCGTGGAAGCTTTCAAGGAGAGACTGGACTGCCATCTGTCAGAAATGGGGTGGGGGTCTCCTGCTTGGGTAGGGGGTTGGGCTAGATGCCCGCAAGGTCCCTTCCAAGTCTGTTATTCTAAAAACATAGTGGCCACAGATGTGGTGGAGGATGATAACTGCACCGACCCACAGGAGACCACTGTCGTGGCAGACATCCTGCCGAGGGCCCACATGCCTACCTGACCCAGGGGGGGCTTGGCTCGACTAGCTCATAGTTGGGAGACCCCGGAGGAGGAAGAGCGAGAGGACAACGTCTGCCTGAGGCTGGCAACAGGACCTTGCAGTCCCCAGAGGGTTCCCGCTGGTCAATGTGTGTTCCACATGTGTGCACACACACACAGAGCTGCAGAAGCAGGCGCCCATAATGCCAAGTAAAAACCCACAGGGGCACAAGTGGAGTTGGACCCCTGCCAACAGAGCTAAGGGGAGGGCAAGGAGGGGTTTTTTTGCTGCTTTATTTCATCCTGTCTCTCCTGCTTGGCTGTGGAGGGATGAAATGGAAGGATTTGTGCAGACGCCATTTTGTAAAGCTTCTGAGGACCCCTGGCAGGGCCCAGTCCTGTTCTTCACAGCCGAGCAAGTCCATCTGAAGCAGCTCGCCTTCTCTTCCTTTCAGATAGCTGAACACAGCAATCTTGAGGCTGTGTAAAGCTGGTGGCTAAGCCCACACAACAACACACTAGATTTAAGATTTAATGTCCAGCGTGTTGTGAGGGACCCAGCCTTTCTCTTTGTGTGCTGTGTGAGTCATAATATGGTTGACCTAGTTGGGTTCAGCAAAGTGCTGTATGTATCAAAGAGCACTGTTTGTTTATTCCTTCCTTCCTTCCTTCCTTCCTTCCTTCCTTCCTTCCTTCCTTCCTTCCTTCCTTCCTTCCTTCCTTCCTTTTCTATAGCTGCCCAACTCAACCAAGTGACTCTGGGAGGCTATAGAAGGATATGGATTCAGAGTACTTGCAAGAAGTACTAAAAAAAGGAATGAAAACTAAGCCGCCAATATAGTGTGCCTCTGGAACACTGCACATAATTCTGGTTGCATGCTTTAGAAGAGTTTGCAAGAAGGCAGAACGTCCCAAATAACAGTAGCAATAGCACTTAGACTTATATACCACTTTACAGTGCTTTACAGCCCTCTTTAAGCAGTGTACAGAGTCAGCCTGTTGCCCCCAACAATCTGGGTCCTCATTTTACCCACCTCTGAAGGATGGAAGGCTGAGTCCACCTTGAGCCGGTCAGGATCGAACTCTTGGAGTGAGCTGTGAATTAGCCAGCAAGGGAAGCCCAACCCAAACGATCTTGACAAACTGGAACAATGGGCCCTATCTAACAAGATGAGTTTTAATGTGGAGAAAAGCAGTTTTACATTTAGGCAGGAAAACCCAAAGGTACAAGTACAGATTGGGTGAGACCTGGCTCAAAAACAGCCACTGTGAGAGGGACCTCGGAGTCCTAGTGGACGATCACTTGACCGTGAGCCAGCCGTGTGCAGCAGCAACTAAAAAAGCTAATACAATCCTGGGTGGTATAAACAGAGGCATAGAATCAAGATCACATGAAGTATTAGTACCGTTTTATAAAACCCTTGTAAGACCACACCTGGAATACTGCAGCCAATTTTGGTCACCATACTACAAAAAAGATGATGAGAGTTTGGAAAAAGTTCAGAGAAGAGCAACTAAGATGATTCAAGGCCTGGAGACTAAAACATATAAAGAACGGCTGCAGGACTTGGGTTTGGCTAGTCTAAAGAAAAGAAGAAATAGGGGAGACATGATAGCAGCCTTCCAGTATCTGAGGGGCTGCCACAAAGAGGAGGGGGTCAATCTATTCTCCAAAGCACCAGAGGGAAGGACGAGAAACAATGGTTGGAAACTGATCAAGGAGAGAAGCAACCTGGAATTTAGGAGAAACTTCCTGACAGTGAGGACAATTAACCAGTGAAACAGCTTGCCTTCAAAAACCGTGGGTACTCCATCCCTGGAGGTTTTTAAGAAGAGGCTGGACAGTCACTTGTCTGAGATGGTATAGGTTATCCTGCTTGAGCAGGGGGCTGGACTAGAAGACCTCCAAGGTCCCTTTCTATTCTATTCTATTCTATTCTATTCTATTCTATTCCTATTCTATTCTATTCTATTCTATTCTATATTTCCTATTCTATTCTATTCTATTCTATTCTATTCCTATTCTATTCTATTCTATTCTATTCTATTCTATTCTATTCTATTCTATTCTATTCTATATTTCCTATTCTATTCTATTCTATTCTATTCTATTCTATTCCTATTCTATTCTATTCTATTCTATTCTATTCTATTCTATTCTATTCTATTCTATTCTATTCTATTCCTATTCCTATTCCTATTCCTATTCCTATTCTATTCTATATTCTATATTTCCTATTCTATTCTATTCTATTCTATTCTATTTCCTATTCCATTCTGTTGGGTTTCCAAGACCTGAGAAAGCCTATTCTATTCTATTCTATTCTATTCCATATTCTATTCTATTCTATTCTATTCTATTCTATTCTATTCTATTCTATTCCATTCTATTCCATTCCATTCCATTCCACGTCAAGGGCCCTTCCTGCATACAGTATCTAGGCCAGCTGTTTGGTGGCAACGTGTCTGAGCACCCCCCGCAGGGAGCCCATCCCTTCCCTGGATCACGGACTCCACTGTCAAACTCTCAGATGGAGCTTCATGTTCAATCAGAATATAACAGTAAACTGAGTTATTCATCCTTCCCCAAAAAGGCATATATTGGGGGGATTTGTAGGGGCTCAATCAGCAGAGACGCATCTTTCTCAGATGTTTCTCCCTCTGGGAAGCCTATCACCCAGTCTATTATGGGATGGCAGATCTGGGCAACCAGTTTGCATCACTTCCAGCCAACTTGTGCTAGAGTGATGAAGTTGTATTCCATCTTCTGGAGAGATAAACCTCCTCAACCTCGAGAATCCCCCCACCCCCAGTTTCCTGAGCCCTCCAATCCGGAGGAGAGGTGGGCAAGAGCCCAGGCGGCCTTGCCCGTCAGCTCAGGACCCCAGACTGGCTCCTGGGCACCCTTTTGACCAGCTTGGCCATGGAGTGACATCCCTGGTGATGTCACAGTGATGCCCCCCACCTGGCTGGGATAATGAAGAGACAGCAGCTCCCTGGCACAGCAAGAAGGGAGGAAGGAAGGAAGGTAAGAGGAGGGGGAGAGAAAAGGAGGCCTGGGAGGGGGCTCTGACACCCACCCTGGCTTTGCTCTCAGGGTGTCGGTTTGCCTTCCAACACAGAAAGCTCATCCATCTCGGAGACGTGACACCCACAAATTCCTTTTGTCCAGCCAGGCAAGAGACCCCTGTCGTGTTTCTCCTAGGCAGGCCCCCTTCTCCTCCTCTTCCTCCTCCGGCTGCTCCATGCGCCACGGAGACCTTGAACATGCACCAAGAGGGCGCCGCTCACGGCTGCCCCGCCCTGGCCCCCAGCCCCAATTTCATCTGCATCACCGCAAAGTCTCCCAAGGGCAGCGCCCAGTTCATGCTGCCTCGGGAAACCACCATCCGGCGGGTCAAGGAGAAACTTTCCGAGCACTTCACCTGTGAGCCGTGCCAGGTGGTGCTCGTGTTCTTCGGGAGGATCTTGAAGGACCAGCACACCCTCCAGCAATGCGGGGTCAGTGATGGGATGACTGTCCACCTGGTCATCCGATCCCTGAAGAGAGACCCAGAAGGCTCTACTCAGTCATCCTACGTGCCCAGGCCCTCAAGCTGTGCCCTGGCACCAGTGGGCACCAGCCTGAGCCTGTCTGCCTTGAACCCAGTCTCTCGGGGTTCGTGGGGGCCCCCGGAGACAAATCCCTCCAGCCTTGAGTGGCATCAGGCGCCAACCTCCGAGATGATTGTTCAGAAGGTACGGCAGCTGATCTTGGCCAACCCAGAGATCCAGCAGCTGGCTCAGCAGTTCCCTGCCATCTGCCACATCCTGAACAACATGGGCATCATGCGGGTGATCTTGGACAAGATGAGAGAAATGATGGACCTGGCAAAGAACCCTGAGGTGGAACAGGACCTGAAGAATCCAGAGCCACTCCTGATTAGTGTTCAGAACAACACTCCCGGTGGAGACAACCCCTTGAGGCAACTCAACAGTGAGGTTCAGGAGCCAGGGCCGAATGCAGGCCAGGACCTCCTTGCCACCTCTAGCCCTTATGTCACCCTGGCCAGGAACCCTTGTCCAGAGCACAAGGTCAGGGGTGGCGAGGGATTTCACCCGGGAGGCCCTCCGGGCTCTTTCCCCGTCTCCAACAGCTACGGGAGGTTTTGCACCAACAACTCAAGCAACGATGAAGGTGGCATCTTCAACCGCCTTCAGGATCCTCTCGGGTCCTCCCTGCCCAGCCTTGTGCCCAGCCCTGGGGCAGGACCGTGCAACGTAGGGGGTATCCAGGCCCTAATTGTAAACCTCTGCAACGCCTACACCCAGCGCGTGCTGCTCTCCCTCATGCAGGACGCACTGCTCGCCTCCCAAGAGACGCAGGCCGCCCGGCAGGACCACGTCCAGCAGCAGCTGCAGCATTTTTATCAGCAGATGCAGAGGCCGGAAATGGTGGCCGCCCTGTCCAGCCCCAAGGCCATCCAGGCCTGGGTGCAGATGGAGCAGGGCTTGCAGATCCTGATGGAGGAGGCCCCGGTGCTCCTACCCTGGTTCGTGCTGCGCTTGAAGGGATTGGGGCACGCGCCTGCGATGGGGGCCGTGGCCACCGGCTCTCCCTCTGGGGAAGAATCAGCTGCTTTGGAGTAGGGACACCACATCTCCTGTCTTCTCCCAGGAAGGAAGGAAGGAAGGAAGGAAGGGGCTGCGCCCTTAGAAGCTCCAAGGTCAGATGGGCAGCCCGGGGTGCAAGCTGGAGAATCGCTCTTCCTGCGCAGCTGCCCTGCTGGGAACGAGAAGAAGCCGTTCCAGGAAGTCAGAAGGAAGCCAGGAGATCTCCTTTGTGTTGGGGGTGACGTTCCTGTAACATGTTCTTCAACATCCGCTCCGCCTTATAAACCAAAACTGAAAGACCAGCAGCCTTCCTGCCTGCTCATTCCCACCAGACCAGGGTCTTGCACTAAACGGGCCTGGGGCTCATCAACTCGGTAGCCCTGGCCTGAATGACTGATTGGCCACTGCTGGACACTTTGGGAAGGGAAAGCCCCACGCCCGTTCACAGCTGAGGGGGTGGTGGCGGAGAACTTTGCATTCCACTCCCGTGGTCAGAATTGGCTGCCACAGGAGAGTGTGGTGGGGACACCCAGGCTGGGTTTGGGGGCTGAATTCTAGACTGTGCTCTGGAAGGCTCGGCCCAAGCAGCGGCTGGACCTCAGGAATTGGGGGTGGATTGACAGCCCTGGATTTCCAGAACCTGGCTGATATCTCCTCCTCCTCCTCCTCCTCTTCCTCCTCCTCCTCCTCCTCCTCCTCCCTTCTAGCACTGATGATGTTCCCTAGTTGGGTCATGAAACCTCTCCAAGAAAACCACCCAGCTCAGAGAGCACCAAGGACCCCACGGTCTTTCCTTCCTTCCTTCCTTCCTTCCTTCCTTCCTTCCTTCCTTCCTTCCTTCCTTCCTTCCTTC
>NW_015389533.1:99575-129047 GCF_001527695.2 Protobothrops mucrosquamatus
CCTCCTCCTCCTCCTCCTCCTCCTCCTCCTCCTCCTCCTTTTCCCTTCTCACACTGAAGATGTTCCCTAGTTGGGTCATGAAATGTCTGCAAGGAAACCAGCAAGCTCAGAGAGCACCCAGGACCACAAATGTGTCCTTTTCTTTTTGACAATCCTCCTTCCCATCAGTCCGCTCTCTCACACACAAATATTTCTGGTGCTATAGCACTTTAAAAAAAAAGTTTAACATCTTTTTATGAATCCCTGTTAGAAGAAGAATTTTGTTTTCCCAGTTGTGTGAGGAAAACACACTTTCACTCCAAGAAGTAAGCTTTGCTTTTAAGGAAAGACTTATTAGTCCCCCCTCTCTCCTCTGCTTTTTGCTTGTGGGTTTCCTCCATCCAGTATTTCAATATACAGCCCATATCCTACATTGTATAGATATATGAAACTGAGGAGTGTGGGGAAAAAGAGCTTATTGCTTTTACAGAACTGTGAGAGGACATGCTAGCCTGTGGAGCAAATACATTGTGTATATTTTCTTCTCATGAGCCTAACTTGAAGCTTGAGAATTGTATCTAGGAACGCTGAAAACCCATCCTAACCAGAATCTTCTGATATAATAATAATAATAATAATAATAATGATGATGATGATGATGATGATGATGATGATGATGATGATGATGATGATGATGATGATGATGAGATGATGATGATGATGATGTTGTTGTTGTTGGAAGGGACCTTGGAGGTCATCTAGTCTATGATAGCAACTTTAGAGAGAACCCCTAGGAACTAACAACCATAAAAGGAAATTCGTAAATAAGGGCCGGGGGCGATAAAATTAGAATAATGGGAGAAGTAATCAGGGGTGGAGATAATATATTCACTTTAGAACAGGGGTCTTCCAACTTGGCCCTTGGATGACTTGTGGACTTCAACTCCCAGAATTCCTCAGCCAGGATGCTTTAAGACAGGGTCTTCAAACTTGGCCCTTTGATGACTTGTGGACTCCCAGAATTCCTCAGGCAGGATGCTTTAAGACAGGGTCTTCAAACTTGGCCCTTTGATGACTTGTGGACTTCAACTCCCAGAATTTTGGGAGTTGAAGTCCACAAGTCATCAAAGGGCCAAGTTTGAAGACCTCTGCTTTAGAAGCTTTGGTAGGTTGTGACGACATGATTACAGTACGATTGCTAAGCCAACGAAGAAGAGGTGGGAGGTAAATTTGCAACGGCAATGGAGAATATAAAGAATGAATATTGAAGATTTAAACTGTGTGCTTGCGTGCACAAGGAGCGCCCCCTTTGCAAAGGAGTGCAAATAAATTACCATGGTTTTCTCTTGGAAGTTTTGGCCTGGGATTGTTTATTTCAGCTAGACAACGAATCCCACAAGAGGAATCCCAGCCATGTCTGGCTCTTTTGCTCTGTCTTTGGTTTCTCAGAGAAGGTGCCCGCTCTGGAACCAAAGGGCCACATATGGTTTGAAAGAGGCCTCAGAAGCTGCAAAGTGCCCTTAGATGTTTTCTGCTCCATCAATTTGGATTTTCAAGAGCAGAAACATTTTCCTCCAGGTGATTTTTTTTTTTCATAAATTTTTTTTATTTTTAATTGAACAACAAGTACAAATGATGCATCTACATACACCAGCAAGAAATAAAAATAATCTTACTCAAAGCATTTTCGGATACGCTCGGCAGTCCCCGCCCTGCCTCCATCCTCATCCACTTTCCTCTCCTTCCTCCCCCTAAACCCACAACCGCTCCTCCTTCCTCCTTTCCACCTCCCTACATCCCCTCTGCCTTCTTAACCACCTCATCGAGTGCAGATTGGGGTACTAGCCGAGCATATCCTCCTCCAGGTGATTCTTATGACACCTGCAGAATTATAACTGATTGAGGGGTCCTCGGTACTCTCTGAGCTGGGCTGTTTTCTTGCAGGCATTTCATGGCCTAACTAGGTAACATCATCAGTGCTAGGGGGCTTGTATTGTATATAAACAGAGAACAAACCCAACTCTCTTCTAGCACTGAAGATGCTATCTAGTTTGAGCCATGAAACGTCTGCAAGAAAACAATCAAACTCTGAGAGCACCAAGGACCTTTCATTTCAACCGTGAGCCACAAATATTCCACTTTATAACTGACCGGGGAGACAGGCAAGGTCCTTCCCACAAGTCACCCATGGATCTGTGATATCGGGGGGTTTTGTGTGGTGCAAGACCGGACTAGCAAAGTGCTCCAGAAGCAGGGACCGGACAGCCCTGAGGGGGTGGAGGGCGATGGCCAAACTTCACGAGGGCAAAACCCCTGGAGATGTGGCCCACCAACTGTGTCACAGATCTCTGTGATGTCAGCAGTGAGATCACAGTCCAGCCAGGTTCAAGGAGAAGACATGTCCAAGGCAAGACAAGAGGGGAGAAAAGGAAAATGAAGGAACCCGCCAGGTGGTGAACCAGCGGACGAGAAAGGCAACATCTCGCTGGTATGTGTGATCTGGCCTTGGCTGGTGCTGAGACGCAAGGGGGCAGGAGACCACTGGCCCCTTCCCACCTCCTCACAAGCACCACCGCCCCACTGGAAAGAGACTTCCTGCTTCCCTCCTCCTCGTTCTCCCTGAACCTCTGCTCTCTTCACAAGGTCCTCCGTCACCATCCGACCGCAGCCGCAGCCTCCGAGCGGCCATGTCTGAGAGCAAAAGAGCCCCCGGGGCTGCGAACCACAGAAGCCGGGTCATCAGAGTGACTGTCAAGACCCTCAAGCGCAAGGAGCAATTTGAGGTGGCCGACAGCACCCGCGTCCAAGAGTTCAAGAAGCTGATTGCTGACCGCTTCAAGACGCCCCCTGAGCAGCTGTCCCTCATCTTTGCGGGTGAGATTCTCAACGACCAGGATACCCTCATGCAGCTCAAGATTGGCGACGGGTCCAAAGTCCATCTCTTCATCAAGTCTCAGAGGAAGCCCTCAGGCAACCCAGGGGACAATCCAGCTACGCCCACCGCCTTCTCACAAATGCCAGCAGCTCGAGAGTTCTCCTCAGAACACAGCCTGGACCTCTCAGATTGGAGCAGCCAGCCTGAAGACCTGATGGCCTCCTGCCACGAAATTGTTGCCCAGACCACGGAGAACCTTTTGCTCCAGATGGTCACGCTGAACCTGGATGCCTCTGCCTTGAACAGCAACCCGCTTCTCCTGGGCTTCCTCCTTGGGGTCACCGGCATGAACGTTCTGGACCTGAATGCCCAGGAGGTTTCTGACTTTGTCAGCGAGGCCCAGGAGCAGGATGAGACCCGGCAGGAGCTCATCATTGAAATGATGCAGCACCCCTTTGTGCAGAACCTCTTTGGGGACCCCGAACAGGTCAGGCAGATGATCCTGTCTGTGCCTCAGATGCAGCAGCTGGCTGAGCAGAACCCAGAGATCAACCACATCCTTAACAACTCCGAATTCCTGCGAGAAATGATCGATGTGGCCACCAGCCCGGCTGTGATGGATGAGATCATCAGGAACCACGACCGAGCCCTGAGCAACCTGGAGAGCACCCCAGGGGGTTACAGCGCCTTGCAACAGCTGTACAACGACATTGAGGTCCCAATGCTGAACGCGGTGCAGGCCCAGTTCCAGGGCAGTTCGTTTCCTCCCTCAGACACGAAACCTTCCCCTGGGGGGATCAGCCCCCTCTCCCGGACAGAGAACAGGGAGCCTCTGCCCAACCCATGGGCGCCCCAGTCGAACAGCAGTGGTGGTGACAATATATGTAACGGTGACATCAGCAGTGCCGCTGGTAACAGCGCTGAGCAAGGTTACATCCTGCTAGCAAACCCGGGGCCTCAGGCCGGTCCTGGATCGTTCTGACTTTCGTAGGTTTTGTACCAGGTAGTCGAGTGCCTGTTGGACCTCAAGTACGTCTTGTAGAGGTTGCGGGACCGCTTCGGATTACCGGGGTGAGTCTACAAGGAGTCAGTGACGTTGAGGGGCCACTCTTTACTGCGTGGAGGCGGAGTTCCCACCTGTGTCGAGCTCCCGTCCAAACTGGCCAAGTCAGCCTCTGCCCTGCTGCTGACCAACCCCCGAGCGGTCCAGGCTCTTCTCCAGTTGCAAATGAGTCTGCTGGTTCTCACCAGGGAAGTCCCTGATTTCCTGCAAGCCTTGACAGACCCAGATGTTGACCCAGAAAGCATGGAAGACTCTGACGAGGGGGAGAGCCCGTCTTCGGAAGCAGAGAGCTTCATCTCCATTGAAGAAAGCTTGGAGCTGGACAGCAACGCATCCAAAGCAGACGATGGCGACAAGGAGGAGGAGGAGGCGGAAGAGGAGGAGGAGGACATGGAACAGCAAGGTCCAGAGGGCCTTTACCAGATCCAGTTGGAGCAGCTCAGAGCGATGGGCTTCCCCAACCAGGAACTGAACCTGCAGGCTCTTGTGGACACAGAAGGAGATATCGGTTTGGCAATTGAAAAGCTAACAAACTCTCGTGCATCCTAGCTACAGATTTACCTTTGCCTCTTGTAGGGTCATCTGACACACTAAAGTCAGCATGGTGGATATAAACTGTGCCTTGGTGCTCCTTTCCTCCGGTTGAGACCCTGGGTGGTGAGCATGCTTTCTTGCAGATGGGCTGCCACCCCCTCGCCTCTCCGGGTCTTGAATTTTTGAAAAGCAGCATTTTAAGGTGGGAGCCTGCTTGTTGCAAGGCCAAGGGACGTCCTCCAGCCGCCATGGTTGCCTCCCTTCCAGGGCTGCCAGGTAGCTGCAACCCCTGGCTTTCTTCAGTAGCATCTCCAGCCACTGAGACAAAAGATGCAGGAAAGTAATCAGCGGTGCAGCAACAAATGTGGGTCTCTCTCTCTCTCTCTCTCTCTCTGCATCCTGATTACTGTGGTTTATATTTTGCTTGAGTTTTTTTTGTAGAATTGTGTATTACGTCTTTGTGTTGATGAGCTGTGTACTGGCCTAGAGGTGGAGCTCTCACCTCACAATCAGGAGGCTGTGAGTTCCATCAGAAACAGCGGCAGATATTTCTCTCTCTGGGTGCAATGAGTAATTGTCTGCTGTGAACTTTGTATAGGCATCAGGAGGGGTAAAATGTTTAGTAAAATAAGAAATGGATGGTGGAAATTTTGGCTTCATTGCCACACCCCCCCCAGATACGAGCGTTTATTTAGCGAGAGTTCACAAAAACGAGGTTATTCAGAAAGGGCACTTGCATTAGAAATTCAAAATTGTGATCAAAAACAGGCCTCGGTAGCCATGTGACTTGGACTCAGTCTCGGCTGCTGCGGCGGCCATTTTAACTCTGTGACTTGCTGCGGCGGCCATTTTAACACTGTGACTTGCCTGGGCCGGTTTGGGCCTACAAGAAGCCAGAAGTGGAGTTTGTTTTGGGGGGGAGGTTGGTCACATGGCCAAGCACGATCAGGCCGGCAGGACCCTTTGTTTTGTTTTCCTGGAGTTGCCTGTGGGACATCTGCTGCTTGCTGGGCTTGAGGACTGGGCTTGTAGAGAGCTAGAATTACTTCTGTATTTTAAAATATTTTTTGTTACTCTATAGTACTGTGCTGTATTGTTTGCGATTACTTTGGGAACTGCTGTGCTTTTTATTGTTTTGTAAGTACAGCAGGGGTCTTCCAACTTGGCCTTTTGATGACTTGTGGACTTCAACTCCCAGAATTCCTCAGCCAGGCATGCCTAGTTGAGGAATTCTGGGAGTTGAAGTCCAGGGGTCTTCCAACTTGGCCCTTTGATGACTTGTGGACTTCACCTCCCAGAATTCCTCAGCCAGTGTGCCTGGCTGAGGAATTCTGGGAGTTGAAGTCCACAAGTCATAAAAGGCCCAAGTTGGAAGACCCCTAAATTAATGAGTTTGATTTTAAAATGTTGTAATATTGAGTCTGATTCATTTGATGATTACGAGCCTAATGGGCAGGCTCTATTAGGCTCGTACCTCAGGGACTACCTGTACTTAATCTGGATGTGTTTAGCCTTTTTATTGTTTTAAAATATTTTTAGTATTTTTGAGTAAGTATGCATCTATGTGTCTCTTTCTGTGTGTGTGGTATGTGTGTGTGAATTGTAAGCTACCCAAAGTCATTGACTGGGGCAGCTATAGAAATTGAACAGACAAACAAATAAATCAAACTTTAAGATGAGAAAATAGTGGCAGGAAGCCAAGGGCAAATAAAAGCCGGGCATCAGAGCATCTTCCTGCTTCCTTCATCACATGGAAGTGAGAGTTGGGTATGTTGTTGAAGAAAAAGTCTTCATCATGGTTCAGTCCAAGCCGGGAATAAACAACATGACGACTGCTTTAGAAAGAAGGTTGCAGTTTATTGAAGAGGAGAGCCAGACAGGAAGATGACTCTGGAAGAAAAGAGAGAGAGCACATGTAGTAGGGAGCGGGTTTTATACCTTCTGGGGCTCTAGAGGTGGTTTCCTGTTCCTGTTTAAGGGTTTGTATTTCCTGTGTTATGCACTTTGACCTGAGTCTGACTGTGCCCCTTTGGCATCCGTGGGTTAATCCTATTAGGTCCTGTCTTAAAGTTTGGGTGGGGTGTGTAGATTTTAGGTGTCTTTGTCTTCCTAAGCTTTCTAGCTGGAGGCCTCCAGCCTTTCTGAATGGATTATCACATCTGCATTTCTACAGAGCCGGTTTCTGCTTGGGGGAGGGAGACTTGGGGCTATTAAGAAAAAAAACTGGGCATGCTTTTCTGCCTCTTTAAGATCCTTTGAGGAAATATAATATTCTGCCCTTTTAATATTTCCTTCTCGGGGGGGGGGAGCTGACTTTCCACAATGTTATGAAAGTAGCAATAGAAGAGAATTATTTGTAACTCAGGGTTGAAACTGGGGGGTTGGACTAGAAGACCTCAAAGGTACCTTCCAACTCTATTGTTGTTGTTGTTATTGAAATGAGGCACCCTTGGTGCTCTCCAAAGTTGGCTGTTTTCTTGCAGATGTTTCATCATCATCATCAATGCTAGGAGGGAATGGGGGAGAGGAGGAGGAGGAGGAGGAGGAGGAGGAGGAGGGCGGTGGGGTCCAGCTTGGTGGTTTCCTTGCAGACGTTTCATGACCCAACTAGGGAACTCATCAGCACTAACATTATCACTAGCACTGATGATGTTGTCTAGTCAGGTCATGAAACGTCTGCAAGGAAGCCACCAAGCTCAGAGGGCACCAAGGACCCCTCAACTATGAAAGTAGGTTGGTGGATTTCAGGAGCAACAAGGAGACCCCCAAATCCCTGGTGCAGAAGGATGATGGAAAGAACACAGAGAGGATGGCTAGCATGAGAGGAGGAACTTGCGTTGCTTTGATCCTTGAGAGAATAAATGAAGAAATAGCCAAAGAAACAGAACAGCAGCAACATCCTTTCTCCGTGGGGAAAGTACCCAAACTGGGGCTGCTTTCTCTCTCCAGAGTCCTCTTCTCCGTCACTTCCCCAGAGGAACCTCAAGAGGGGCTGGGGCTCCCGTCCTTCAAAGCCCTGGGCTCAGAGAGCGCTTTGAGAGGCTCCCTGAGTGAGGCAATGCCAGCTGGGAGACCCCCAAGCACCGCTGTCATTTCAGGACTGTGATGTCACGGCCATGATGCCACAGTGGATTTGGGGGAGCAGGGTGAACATTCCCGGGGGGGGGGCAGGAAAGAAAGCACTGGCCCCTGGATTGGGAGCAAGGCCCGGGCAAGGCCTGCCTGCTGAGGGGGCTCGGGGCTCTCGTAAGGCAGAGCGAACCACCTGGGAGCCTCCCCAGGACCACCCGTGACCCCCTGGCCTCGCCTGCCCTTTGGCTAGGAATGGACGGGTGGGGGTACCCCAGCCATGAGCAATGACCCCAGCGCCAGCCCTGTGGAGAGCAGCAGGGAACCCAAAACCATAAAGGTGACTTTGAAAAGCTCAGGGAAGACCCAGTACTGTCAGCTAGCCGAGAAGAGCACCGTTGGGGAGCTCAGGAAGGCGGCCTCCCACCATTTCTCGGTCAACAAGGAGCAGATGCTTTTGATATTTGCGGGGAAAATATTGAAAGACCAAGAAACTCTTCTTCAGCACGACATCCAAAATGGAGGCGTAGTGCACGTGGTGGTGAAAAGGCCAGAGCTCAGAAACAACCATGCCCTGCAAACACACCTGGCAGCACCAGGCTGTAGTGCTCCTGGCCCAGCTGCCGGGGTCTCGGAGTTTTCCGGAGGGGTTAACTTGCAACCGTTGCTGAGAAGCATCAGGAGAGACCTGGTGACCCTGCTAGACCTTTTTAGTGAGTTGCCTCAGCACTTTCAGCATCATCCAGAGCTCATGTTTCAGGTGGTGAGGAGTTCCACCATTCAGAGTTTGCTCTCCGATGAGTGCAACCCTCTAACCGTCACCTTCATCCTGGGAGTCTCCAGCCTGGTCACTCTGAGAGTGATGCAATCAAGAGCCGAGAAGAAGGAGGAGGTGTTTGGTGACGGGGAGGTTGCTGACGTTCTGGAGAAAGCTTTTGTGCAGAACCTCCTCGCCAACACAAAGGAGATGGCCCAGTTCGTGTCAGAGAACCCGGAGCTGAAAGCGTTTGCTCAGGAGACGCCACAGTTTGGCAGGCTGTTGAGCCTCAGTGGCTTAACTAAGATGATGGTCATCTATAAGAAGCTCCCGCAACTGGTGGGCACCGTCACGCCAGGCATGAGCCTTGAAGCAGACATGCTGGATGATCTGGAGTCCTTCCGCCAGTTGTTTGTTGACATCCGCCAGGTCCTCTCCAGTCCAGAGGTTCAGGATGAGCTTGAGGAAAGGATGCTGAGGCACACTCTTGAAACCAGCCCTTCCTTAATCCGACTTGCTAAAGAAAATCCAAGCGTTGGCCACATGCTGAGCAATCCGAAGATTGTGGGAGAAATAATCAGGTACATCCGGAAGCCAGAAGTCAAGCGGGAAATGGACAGGCATTGTGATCGGATCCTGAGCAACCTTGAAAGTTTCCCAGGAGGCCATAACATCTTGCAACGCATGTATAAGGAAATCGAGGAGCCCATCTGGAGTGCAATGGAACAACAGTGTGAAAATCCTTTTGCCACACAGGGGGTGAGTCCAGCTTCAAATCAGGCCATTCTGTCCCCTGGACTAGAGAACAGAGCCCCTCTGCCGGACCCCTGGGTCCCTCGGCAGCCGCCTACCGGGCCTCAGGGGATGGGCCAGGCCACCCGCCAGAGAGGTGCTGCCAAAGAGGGAAGCCTCTGTCCAGAGAAGGTACCAAAAGGGGCCCAAGTGGATTTTAGTTTAGAAAGCGGTCAAGCGAAGGGCTTTCTCCTACCCGAAGTGTCAAATGCCAGCCCAGAGACTCCCGCCTCTTCCTTGCTGGGTGGGAAACCCCCAGCAACAGAGCCTCCATCCTCGCAGGCTCCGGTAGTCCAATCTCAGGATCTGCAGGACCTGCCTGGCCAGACTAATGCAAGCCCAAGAGAAGGGCTGGGTTCTCAAGAGCTGGGGGAGACAGAAGGCAACCTTGAAACATCGACGGAGACTCCACCTGGCTCCAGTCTTCCCTAGTTCCTCTCTATGAGATTCCCACTCGGCTCAGGGGTCTTTGGTAATGGCAGAAGCCTATCAGCCAACCAAGTCATTGCCCATCCCTTTTCAAGACTGGGGACAATAAAGAACGTTCTTTGTGGACCAGCGAAATGCAGTGGACATAGTATACTTGGATTTCAGTAAGGCATTTGACAAAGTAGACCACAACCTACTTCTTGGTAAGCTAGAAAAATGCGGGATAGACAGCATCACCACCAGATGGATTTGTAACTGGCTAACAAACCGTACTCAATGAGTAGTCCTCAATGGCACTACATCCACATGGAGAGAGGTAAGCAGTGGAGTATCATAAAGTTTCATCTTAGGCCCAGTACTCTTCAATATCTTCACCAATGACTTAGATGAGGGAATAGAAGGGGAATTTATCAAATTTGCAGATGATACTAAGCTGCAGGAATAGCCAACACCCTAGATGATAGGCTCAACATCCAAAAAGATCTTGACAGACTTGAACAATGGGCCCTATCCAAGAAAATGAGTTTTAATGTGGAGAAAAGCAAGGTTTTACACTTAGGCAGGAAAAAAAACAGGGTACAAGTACAGATTAGCTGAAACCTGGCTCAAAAACAGTCAGTGTGAGAGGGACCTTGGAGTCCTAGTGGATGGCCATTTAAACATGAGCCAACCATGTGCGGCAGTAGCCAAAAAAGCTAGTACAATCCTGGGTTGTATAAACAGAGGCATAGAATCAAAATCACATGAAGTATTAGTACCGCTTTATAAATTCTTAGTAAGACCACACCTGGAATATTGCATCCAGTTTGGGTCACCATATTATAAAAAAGATGTTGAAATTCTGGAAAAAGTGCAGAGAAGAGCAACAAACATGATTAGGGGACTGGAGGCTAAAACATATGAAGAATGGTTGCAGGAATTGGGTTTCTCTAGTGAAAAAAAGGACTAAGGGTGGCATGATAGCAGTCTTCCAGTATTTGTGCTATCATAGAGGAGAGGGAGTCAAACTATTCTCCAAAGCCCCTGAAGAAGGCAGGACAAGAAGCAACGGATGGAAACTAATCCAGGAGAGAAGCAACCTGGAACTAAGGAGAAATTTCCTGACGGTGAGGACAATTAATCAGTGAAACAGAAGTTGCCTTCAGAAGTTGTGGGTGCTCCAACACTGGAGGGTTTTAAGAAGAGACTTGTCTGAAATGGTACAGGGTTTCCTGCTTGAGCAAGGGGGTGGACTAGAGGACCTCCAAGTTCCTTCCAACTCTGTTATTCTGATTTCCCCCACATATTTTACAAACTGATAATTGTTGGAGAAGGGCTGGCAGAATCAAAAGAGGCATCAGCCCAGAATCCCTGCGTAGACACGAGCAAACTAAGGCCAACCTCCCTTGAATTCCATTGACCCTTCTCTAACTCCAAGCAGGTCTCTCACCTGAGCTGAGATTAGCAATAAATCAGTTTAATTGGACCTTCATGTGTGGACCTGGTCTTTTACACCTGACAATAATATAAGATCACAACTATTATATTTTGCAAAAGATGCTGATTATTGCAACCGACCCAGGAAGATTGTCACATGAGCTGTTTTATGTCCCGATTGTTTCTTTCACATCCTCCTTTCTCCCTTGTCCAACTCTTCGTTGTCTTCTTTTTTCCAATTCTCTTCCCCAGCCCGCCCATAAGCCCCCAGTTCTTCATGGCTTCATTGCCCAATTCTGACCCTGCCTATTTTGCCAGGAAGCTGTGGGCACTCCATCACTGGAGGTTTTTAAGGAGAGACTGGACAGCCGCTTGTCTGAAATGGTATAAGACCTCCTGCTTGAGTAGGGGGCTGGACTAGAAGACCTCCAAGGTCCCTTCCAGCTCTGTTCTTAATTGAATTGAAGTGTCCACATTATTTACATTCCACAAAACTCTCTCATCCCTTCTGCCTCTGNAAAGTTATTATAATTAATTAGTAATATATTAATAATATTATATTAAGTATTGCTATTTCATATTAATTATCATGATTGAATATGTATACCCGGACGGGTGTACTTGCTGAAGCGTTGACTTATTGTGGGGGACATCCCCACTACTGTATCTACCCCTTCCCCTGGTCTAACCTTTTTTGTTTGTCACCCCTTGTCATACTCTTTTTTTTTTTAATTTTTATTATTTAAACCAACAAAACAAAACAAAACATAACACACATATATACACAGTATATATTTTAACAGCAATTTCGTAACAGTAATCTTCTATTATTTACATTTCCCCCCCCTTATTCTTCTTTAGAGTATTTGTCCTTGTTGCCCCATTATTTCTTATTTGCATTTTTCTTCCTCCATACATTATTATACACACATTTTCCACTTTTAACCTTTCCACATTTATTCCCTCTTATTTCTACTCTCCAGCCAGTCATACCACTTGTTCCATATTAAATAGTATTCTGTGTCATACTCTTATTGATCCCACTTCCCCTTTATCCTTATAAAATCTAATAAAATATTTATATATATATAAAAAGGTGGCACCCTAATTGCTCCTTGCCTGCAGTCCCTGCATGCCAACCAGGAGGAAGGGGCGAGAGGGGGGCCTTGTGGCTGCTTGGTGGGACCAGGAATCCAGCTGTGCTCATCCAGTATCTTCTTGCCCACACATGGAACGGAAGAGAATGACTATGGATGGGGAGACCTGGTGCCCGCGTGGCATCATCTTCTCCCTCGCAGCACTGGTTCTTCCGAAGGATTTTGGGCAGTTGCTCCCTGCATTCCTGAGAAGTCCAACCTGCTTGGAGGGCAGGGGAGCCAGTCGGCCGGCAGACGCTCTTCTGCTGGTGGGCTACCTCAGCCCCACGCTCGCTGGTCAGCCCTTCCCAAAGCAGCCGCAGGGCCCTCTGGACCGGCTGGACTTCCCCTCCTTGGGGTGTTCTCAGTACAGCCCCCCCCCCAAATCAGCAGGATGCCCTGGACTTTGGAGCCCAGCATCTCAAGTCTGCAAGGCAGTCAGAGGTGGACTCTGTGAGAGGAAGAGGAAGGCCAGGTGAAAACATCAAAAGACTCACCTGGATGGGAAGCCTTGGTCAGTAGGCAGAGATCCAGCATCACCGATGTTTATGAAGCTTTCTTGGGAATCCCAGGAGATGGAGGGGGGGAAGGAGGAGGGTGGAGGAGGAGGAGGAGGAGAGTGGAGGAAGCACTCCTGTGCTGCAGCCACATGGCCTTTGAGACATATGAGTGAATCTTTTTGTCTTTAGAAGTCCCTCCCATTATTTTCTGAAGGCAATTCCTCCAGTGTGCACTAAATAAGTATTTATCCTCGACTTACAACGCTGGGCCACCTTCTCCATTGACAGCTTCTTGTTGAAAGCTTCTGCTTTGAATAAAATTGGAATTGTTGAGTCAGAGGAGGCTCTAGTTAACTCCTGGCTTTTGGCCACCAGAGAACAACTCAGCCAACCAGGCTACAAAGGCTTCTTGCCCCCGGAATCCTCTCGCCTTTCAAACATCACCTTGAGCAGGGGCCTTCAAACCTGGCCCTTTTATGACTCGTGAACTTCAACTCCCAGAATTCCTCAGCCAGCATGGGGGAACTATGGCCCCTTCATGACTCGGGGACTTCAACTCCCAGAATTCCTGAGCCAGCATGGAGAAAACTTTGGCCCCCTCATGACTCCTGGACTTCAACTCCCAGAATTCCTGAGCCAGCATGGGGGAACTATGGCCCCCTCATGACTCGTGGACTTCAACTCCCAGAATTCCTCAGCCAGCATGGGGGAACTATGGCCCCTTCATGACTCCTGGACTTCAACTCCCAGAATTCCTGAGCCAGCATGGGGAAACTTTGGCCCCCTCATGACTCGTGGACTTCAACTCCCAGAATTCCTGAGCCAGCCTGGCTCAGCTTGGAAACCTCTCCCTTTCCCCTCAGCATGGCTGGCTCAGGAATTCTGGGAGTTGAAGTCCACCAGTCATAAAAGAGCCAAGATTGCCTACCCCTGACCTTGGGTGTTCAAAGGCTTTTCCTCTCTGATCCCAACTCCATTCCCACCCTTCCTGATCCTCAAACATCCCTCCAAAGGTCACTTGTGAGCACGGAGCCAGTAAGCAACATAAACTGTATGGATAAAATGAATTACAATATAAAGAATCTGTGTGGGGGGGGAAGGGGTTAGAATAATTAAAATAATTTTAGCACAGTTTGAAATATTTTAATGTTGGTCTGCTTTAACCTTTCAATTATTTTTCACCTGTTCTGATAATCTGTAAGCCACCCAGAGTCACCCCATAGAAATGATATCCAGCCTAGGAAATTAATAAATGAGTAAAACAAATAAATTTCTGTAAACTCCAAAAAACCACTTGGTTTCTGCTAACGTTTAACTGCTTTTGGATACTTCAGTGAACTCTTTGCTCTGTAATGACAGGACTGAGGCGTCCTGGGTGCCCTCTGAGCTGCCTGATTTTCTTGCAGATGTTTCATTCCCCCAACTAGGCAATTACATGTGGCTAGCACTGATGATGTTACCTAAAGGTGTGTGTGTGTGTGTTTCCAAAAGGCAACTGGACTTTGTTTCTCCTTGAAAACATTTTGTTTCTTATCCAAGAAGCTTCTTCAGTCAGAGCTGAGAATCTCCATAGGCATTCTGACTGAATGGTGGGGAGTGGAAGGATTTATATTCCTTGCAGTCTTCTGGTCATTAGCACTCTCTCTGAGAATGACTCTTGGAGTCACTTGGAGGCTTATCTGTGCCCTCAAAATCACCCGGATCAGAGTGCAGATGGGTGCGGAGCCTTCTTGGAGCTGCTGAAAGGACCGTGTTGCAAACGGGAGGTGGGTGGTGTCGTATCTTTCCCGCACTGTTGAGGGAGGGCTGTTCAGCGTTAATGTAGATGGCCTCTTTGGCCCCTCTTTCAAGCCAGTGGCCCTCTCTCTGTCCAGAATGTGGATTTTGCTGNGCTGCGATTTTCGGTGGCAGACCATCACTTGAGCAACAAATGTTGGATGAAATCAGGAAATCGGAAGGTCAGATTTGTGAGGGACACCTAGAAAAACAAACGTCCTGTGTGATTACTTGTCGGTTGCTAGAGTTTGTGGTCTCTTCCCTCACAAGTCACAATGCCGTGCAAGGGGACGTTCCCTTCCTCTTCTCTTGCCAGGGGTCCCTTGGCCTGACCCAGTGTGGGCCAGAGAAAGCAAAGGCCGTGATGTGTTCTAGAACAGGAGGCACCCTGAGGGCAGCTGGAGGTGTCCCTGGGCTTACAGGAGGAGATGGGCTTCCTGAGTCTTCCTTCCTTCCTTCCTTCCTTCCTTCCTTCCTTCCTTCCTTCCTTCCTTCCTTCCTTCCTTCCTTCCTTCCTTCCTTCCTTCCTTCCTTTTCTCCCCTGGCCTTCTTGGAGCCAGAAAAGCAAGCCTGGTTAAAAGCAGAGGACCCCTCCCCAAGAGCCAGCCCTGTCCATGGTCCTGAACAGAAACCCTTCCTTGCTGGATGGGATCCCTTCCCCCTCTGGACTCCTATATAGGTTTTATGCAACCCTTTTATGAAACGCCTGCCTTTTACACAATAAGTCTCCCAATCCCTTGTCGGTTACCATTATTCTTGTTGCAAAATGGCATAAATCGTACCTCCCCCAGCTGAATAAAAGCAGATGATATAATAATAATAATAATAATAATAATAATAATAATAATAATAATAATAATAATAATAATAATAATAATAATAATAATAATAATAATAATAATAATAAAGTTGGAAGGGACCTTGGAGGTCATCTAGTCCAACCCCCTGCTCAGGCAGGAAACCCTACACCATTTCGGACAAATGGCTGTCCAGTCTCTTCTTAAGAACTTCCAGTGTTGGAGCATTCACCGCTTTTGGAGGCAAGGAGTTCCACTGGTTAATTGTTCTAACTGTCAGGAAGTTTCTCCTTAGTTCCAGGTTGCTTCCCTCCTTGGTTAGTTTCCACCCGTTGCTTCTTGTCCTGCCTTCAGGCGCTTTGGAGAATAGCTTGACTGCCTCTTCTTTGGGGCAGCCCCTGAGATATTGGAACTCTGCTATCATGTCCCCCCTCGTCCTTCTCTTCATTAAACCAGACATACCCAATTCCAGCAACTGTTCCTTATATGCTTTAGCCTCCAGTCCCCTAATCTTATTTGTTGCTCTTCTCTGCACTCTTTCTAGAGTCTCAGCATCTTTTTTCCATCGTGGTGACCAAAACTGGATGCAGTATTCCAAGTGTGGCCTTACCAAGGCCTTGTAAAGTGGTATTAATACTTCACCTGATCTTGATTCTATCCCTCTGTTAATGCAGCCCAGCACTGTGTTGGCCTTTTTGGCAGCTGCAGCACACGGCTGGCTCCTATTTGTAGAAGAGCAATGAGTGAAAGCTACTTTTCAAGATGGACCCTAATATCTGACGGTGCAGTTCAGGAGCTCCCAGGGTGCAGAAAGTGGTGCCCCAGGGACAGACCTACAGCTGAGGGGCACAGAGGACCTACTGGGGGCGATGCCAGGGTAGGGGTGGGCAATGCTCTTGGTGACCCCCAAGAATGGCTGTGGGAATGTGGTCCTGGTTGAGGGTCCTCTGCGTGGTCCGTGAACCCGGAGAGGCCTCCAAGCCCTCTCGATCCAGCAGCCTCAGTAGAAGTTCTGGTTCTTTGCCTCCTCCTGAGGTTTTCTAGGCCCAGCAACCTTGTGGGGAAAGAGGGAGGGAAAAGAGGAGGGCGCTGTGGGGCAGGAGCAGACCCTTGGCATTCTGCTGCAGCAAGGAAGGGGTTAAAGAGGCTTTCCGCAGGAGGAAGGAGGCAGACGAAGGAAGGGGGGGGACATTTAGAAGGGGACACTGGACAGTTTTAGAGAAGAGGCAGCCAATATCACACAATAAAAAGAACGGCGTTCTGCATCTCCTATCAGGGACGGTTTATTTGACAATAAAGTTGCTGAACGGCCAAACACAGGAAGACGTTTAGATGATCCTACGCAAAAGGTGCGAGTCTCCGAACTAGCTCGCCAGCCGTCCTGAATAGGATTCGCACCTCACACGGCTTCTACAAATGGGGTACAGCGTCCTCCTTTTCAGTGTGACTGTGGGGGCTGCACCCCAAACTTCTGATCACATTGTGACCAGCTGTGAGCTGAGGGCATCTACCTGTCCGGGATCTGATTTCTTTTCACATAAACGAGGTTGCACTTCAGTGGGTAGATGGCATAGAGACATCGGTATTTGAATATAGATCTTTTTCACATTCGTATTTTACTCTGTTTTTTTAATCTAGGGCAAATGTTTATATTGCAAGTCTGAGTAGGGTGTGGCCTACGCTAAATAAAATAAATACACAGCGGAGTGTTAAATGCACAGTTTGTGAACAGCTGCTTCTCTGGGTCAATGGGGCAGAAGGTGGTTGCAATGTACAGGACGAGACAGCCTGTGCTGCTAGCAGAAGGAGCCTTGAAAGAGGCAGGACAAGCACCCCAGTTCCATCGTGGCTGTGGAGGGGGGGGAAGCAAGGCTACACTGACTTCTCCCCAAAATGCATGTGGAAGAAACGTCACTTCTAGCCAGCTTTACCACACAGAGGGATCACCAGAATCTCTCCAAAGTTAAAATAAATGAAGGGTTTTAGAAACACCCCACCATCACCCCCTTTTCAATCCTAGGGGTAACCCAAGTGGTCTCACACTTCTTGGAAAAACTGGAGAAGCAGGTGAAAGACCCCCCCCCCTCTGTGCTTCCCCGCCCTGATGGAGTTTTGAAGCTGTTTCTTCAGTTGATCGAGTCATCCCTATGGAGAGGTTTAGGGGACGCCCCGATCTCCTCTTTCGCTCCCCTGTCCCAGGTATTTGAAAGGGGCAGAGACGGACCAGCCATGAATCTGGAGCCAGCCGAAAGAAAAGGCAGGAAGAGCTCACCGGGTCATGTGAAGAGAGCGACTCTCTGTCTGGTCCCTGGCATCAGCTGCGCCTTGCCCGTCTCCCATCTTCCCTGCAGCCGCGCCCTCCTTCTTACCTCTCACAGGTATCCTGCGGAGCTGCGCCCTGCGGCCCTCACCACTCCTTGTCCCCAGAAGACCCCTCCCTCAAAACGCCCTGCTCAGAGGCACAGCAGCCTGGCTCCCTCTTGGGGGGGGCTCCCCCGGAAGGGACCTGCCCGTGACTTGCCCAGGGCCAACAGCTGGGACCGCTCTGTGCCTCCCGAGCTTTGGGAGCTGAGGGCAGGAGATCTCAAGCACAACTCACCTGGGACTGAGCATCCGGCAGGCCTCAGGGGGTCCTTACCTGGAAGGTGCGCCTGCGCTGGAGAGAGGAGTCTTCCTTTGCACAACAAGTAAACTGAAGAAGCTCTTCGGATGAGAAACAAAATGTTTTCAAAGGGAAAAAAAACCAAGAAAGTCCAGTTGCCACCATGTCACCCCTCGTCCTTCTTTTCTCTGGAATAGCCAGACCCAAATCCCGCAGCCGTTCTTCGTACGTTTTAGTCTCCGGGCCTTTAATCATCCTACCTAGTTGCTCTTCTCTGCGTTTTTTCCAAAGTCTCAACATCTTTTTTGTAATGTGGTGACCAAAACCGAATGCAGCAATCCAGGTCTGGTTTTACCTAGGTTTTATAAAGTGGTACTAATATGCGATTATGATTCTATGCCTCTGTTTATGTACTGTATTAGCTTTTTTGGCTGCTGCTGCTGCAGTCAAGGGATCGTCCACTGGGACTCCGAGGTCCCTCTCACAGTTGCTGTTTTTGAGCCAGGTCTCGCCCAGTCTGTATTTGTACCTTTGGGTTTTTCCTACCTAAATGTAAAACTTTGCTTTTCTCCAC
The DNA here is from genome assembly GCF_001527695.2 of Protobothrops mucrosquamatus. Classification (NCBI taxonomy): domain Eukaryota; kingdom Metazoa; phylum Chordata; class Lepidosauria; order Squamata; family Viperidae; genus Protobothrops; species Protobothrops mucrosquamatus. Next base: position 117,875 of record NW_015389533.1, read on the forward strand.
ATTAAAACTCATTTTGTTGGCTAGAGCCCATTGTTCTACAGCTGGCTCAGGCATTCTGGGAGTTGAAGTCCACGAGTCATAAAAGAGCCAATGTTGACTACCCCTGCCCTAGACCATTCCAGACAGGTGGCTGTCCAGTCTTTCCTTGGAAACCTCCAGTAACAATTCCTGAAGGAAACTTCTTTCCACGGATTGTTCTCACTGTCAGGAAGTTCCTCCTTATTTCTAAGTTTGGTTCTCTCCTTGGTGAGTTTTCTTCCGTTGCTTCTTATCCTGCCTCCTTCAGGGGCTCTGGAGAATAGCTTGACTCCCTCTTCTTTGGGGCAGCCCCTGAGATATTGGAACACTGCTATCATATCCCCCCTCGTCCTTCTCTTCGTTAAACGTGACATTCCGGCAATTATTCTTTGCACATTTTTAGCCTGGGGCTAGGAGGAAGGAGGGTCCCTCTAGCTTCCTCTCTGCCCCCTTGGGCAAAAGCCAGGTGGGGAGGGTCCTAGCGAGGATGGCCGCTGAAGCAGGGGGGTCTCTGCCCCACCCCCACCCCACGCCTCTTTTCCCTCTCTTTGGATGCCCCCCTGCCGACCTGTATCAAGTTCCCTCCCCGTCCCTCAAAGGCTGCCCCCTGGTGGAGCCAGGCAGTATGACGGCTTCCTTGCAACCCTCACCCTGCCCTTAAGATGCAACAGCCGCCCCCCCCCCACTCCACCCATGAAGACAGGGCTCTTCCCACACGCCGTGGGGCAGGGTGGGAGTGGAGGCCCCAAAGGCTGTTCTCTGGCCGCGTGGAGGTTGGGAGCACCGGAGTTTTCTGTGTGGTGTTTACGTGATTGTTGTCAATATTGTTGCTATTGCTGCATTATTTGGGGGCTCCCAAGGTTGAATTTATTAATTTATTTATTATTAATTTTTAATTTGTACCCCGCCCTTCTCCTCATGGGACTCAGGGCGGCTAACAGCCTCATAAAAACCATCTAATAAATGAACGCTTCTAGAAATGCAAGGCTGTTGCATCTGGGTTCAGCCGTGGGGAAACCGAAGGGGGTCGCTGCCTTGGGGGGGGGGGCTCCCCAACCTGGTTCTCTGCCCTCCTGCCTCTGAGCCCCACAAGACGGCTTGAGAAGGGCAGGCTTTGAGCAGGGCCTCTGTCTGCGTGGCACCCTGCTCAGTTTCCCCACCGGACGCGGGGCAGGTTAGGCCAGCTGATCTCCCCCCCACACACCCCCCGCCTCTCCATTAGCTCTGTTGCCGGCATCTTCTGCCCTTTCCCAAAAGCCCCCCCCCCAGGCCCCCATGAGCTAAATTTGGTGAATATTGGAGGGGGGGCAGTGAGAACTTAGCAAGTTGTGTCAATTTATTGTGCCCTCTCCCCCCCCCATGTAAGAAATAATTAAGGTTCCACTCCCCAGTTTCGGGGTTGAAGTTCTATTTCCTTTCTTAACCTGCAACGCTTGGGGTGGAGGAAGATGGGGGCTCTGGAGAAGGACCCCTCCCCCAGCAAAGGAAGAATGCACGCACGCACGCACACATACACACACATGGAAACTGCAGAGTTCAATGAGTTCAGCAAAGGGCAGGACTGTTGCTTCCCCAGCCCCGACTTCGCCCCAGAGAAATCCTATTCCTTTCCCTCAACCCCCCAACTGTGCTCCGCTGGGGTCGGGTGGGGGGCTTCGGGTGACCCAGCAAGACTGCTCCCCTCCCCCCAGTCTCCCTCCCAGGACCACAAAAGCACAACGCTCTGCTTGTTCCGAAGAGGACTTTTATTGCATCATCCGTGGGCTACGGGGGGCTCCAGGCGTGTCGGGGGGGCAGGCGGCTGCTACGCCTACTGGGAGGCCTAGTGGTACCGGCGGGCCAAGGCGTGGGCCACCACATTGATCAGCTTCTGATAGGCGGCGTGGGTGCAGGGGGTGAAGTCTTTCCCATAGTGGCCGGCCAGGACAATTATGAGGATGTTGCCCAGAAGCTGGAAGAGAGGGGGGGGATACTGACGCCATCTGCAAAAGAGCCTTTGCTGGCCTCTCTGCCCTTTGCCCCCTCCCCACCCCCAGCCCCACCCTGACACCGAACCCAGAAGGAGCAGTGGAGATGTTCAGACGCTCCTCCTTTCCCTCCCGGATTGGGCCAAAAGGCCAGGAAGGAGCTCAATCCGGTCCCAGGCCAGCCCTGGGACCGGATGGACACCGGCCCCTCTCCTGGGAAACAGGAGACTTTGGCTCCTTCCTGGCCCCGAAGGGGCTGCTCAGAACGGGGCCCACTGCTGCCATTTCAGGGCAGGACCCAGCCAGAAAAGGCTGCCCGGCGGGCGAGGCTTCAGGTGCCAAGGAGACCAGGTGCCCAGCCCTGGAGGGAGGGGGGGAGGGAGGGAGGGGGGGGTTTCCACCTCACCTTGAAGTTCTCGGGGTCCACGTGCAGCTTGTCGCAGTGCAGCTCGCTCAGCTTGGCGAAGGTCTCCTTGATGTTGTCCAGGTGCTTGATGGCCTCTCCGAAGGAGGTCAGCACCTTCTTCCCGTGGGCCCTGACCTGGGGGTTGGCGCAGATGGCGCTGGGGCCGGAGAGGTTCCCGAAGTGGGTGAAGAAGCGCTGGGTCCAGGGGTACACCACCATCATCCTGCCAGGGGAGGGAGGGGGGGAGAGAGAGAGAGAGAAAGGGGAGAAGGAGGAGATGGTGGGGGGGGGGTCCCGCGGGCCCTGCCCTCCCCTCCCCCGGCCCTCCCGGAGCTCTTACTTCCCCAGGGTGGCAGCGCCGACTTCGGGCACGTCCACCTTGCTCCAGAGGCAGGTGATCAGCTGCTTCTCTTCGGGCGTCCAGTGCACCATGGCGGCTGCTGGAGGAGGGAGCGCAAGAGAGGCGGTTGGCGAGAAAGACGGGGGGAGCTGAGTCCGGACCTCGGGGCCGACTTTTATACCCTCCCTGCGCCCCGCAGCCCCGCCTACCCGGATCCGGCCTCGCCCGGACCCGCCGCCTCGGCCGGCCGCCCCTCGTCCCACTCCCGCCCTCCCTCTCTGTCTGTCGAGGGAGGGGGGCGCGCAGAAGGCCGCTCTCCCCCGTCCTGCTCCAGCTTTGCGCCCGATCCCCGGCGCACTTCAGCGCTGGGCTCGTGTCCGGGACGCGACTGGATGCCGCTGCGCCTTTCCTGGGCCGGCAACGCCAGCGCCGCGTCCGAGCCCAGGTGCAGCTGCCCCTCCGCCCGCCCAGGACCGCTCCTCGGAGACCGTCCAGGGAGGCTGCTGGCCTCGGGGGGGCTCCTCCTGACGACGGAGGGGGGGGCTCCTCCTGACGACGGAGGGGGGGGCTCCTCCTGACGACGGAGCCCTCCCCGGCCGGGGCCGCAGCCCGGGACAAGCTCGCCTCGCCGCAGAGAGAGAGGGGGGGGGCAGGAGGGGGACCTAGAGCTGGCCGGGGGGGCGACGCCCTTCCCTCAGCCAGGGGAGGGGGCCGCGAAGGGCGACTGTCGGCGAGGGGGCTCCGCAGCTGTCGGAGCTGCCAAGTGTGAGAAACCCGTGTGTAGACCCCGGAGAGGGGCGCGTGTCAATCGCCAGCTTCCTTTCGGCCCCATCAGAATCGGGGGGTGGAGGGGGGGGGACACAGAGAGAAAACTCTTAGCTGTCCTACAAAACTCTTTTCCGGAGCAGGTTGTTCAAAGTTTGCCGGGGGGGGGAGCGGTGATCAAACGGAAGAAGCCCCTTTAGCGTCAGGAATCGACGGAACTCTCCGCCACTGTAGGACACTGACGTGGCGGCCATTTAGGGAGCTGACAGGGAGGCATCTATGGCGAGTCAGAGTCCAGGGACAGATTTCCCCCCCCCCCGCTCCTTGGTTCGTGGGGACGGAGGTGGGGAGACATTCTGCGGGGCTGTCTGTCGGGCTCCGTCGCAGCTGCCTCTTGCACACAGGAGCTCCCGCTGGGCTGCTATCTGTACTTACACACACACACACACACACACACACCACACATGCACAGACACCGCTGGAGCTCGCCAAGGGGCTTCGAGGACCCCTTGAAGTGCAGCCTCCCCCCCACTGACTCACATTTATGACGGTCGCAGTGTGTCCCAGGGGTCACGTGATCCCCTTCTGCGACTTTCTGACAAGCAAAGTCACTTAACAACCGTGCTGCTTACTTAATAACTTCAGGGATTCGCTTAACAACTCTGGCAAAAAAAAAAAAAGTTGTAAAATGGAGCAAAGCTCACTTAACAATTGTCTTGCTTAGCAACAGAAATTTTGGGCTCAGTTCTGGTCGTAAGTCGAGCACTCCCTGTAGGATATTTGGGAGGAATCCTCTGAGGTCCTGTGTTCGGGTTCTGCTCACGAAGCCCCCGGGAGACACCCCCCCCCCCGAGAGACAGTGCCAAACCAGCCTAGGGCGGCCCCTGCAGCTTCCCCAAAGGGAGGGCAAGGGACCAGCACACGGGTCCACCTTCAGCTGAGCCCAGCCTACTCCGCAGGGTTGTTGTTGCGGGTAGTCTGGGCATCCTGTTGAACTCTTGGAAGAAGAGGAGATAGGGGAGCAGGTCATGGGTGACCCAGGGACAGTGATGGGATTCAGCCAGTTTGCACCACTTCGGCAGAACCGGTAGCTAATTTTTTCCTGCCCAGGCCCAGAATGGACTTCCGGAAGTGACATCCACACAGAGAACCGGTTGTTCCCAGATTTGAATCCCACCACTGCCCAGGGAGTTCTGGTTGCCATCCTCTCAGAGCCATGTGTTAGTTGGGACCCTCAAGAAAGACCCTATACCAGGGGTAGGCCACCTTGGCTCTTTTATGACTGGTGGACTTCAACTCCCAGAATTCCTGAGCCAGCCATGCTGAGGGGAAAGGGAGAGGGTTCCAAGCTGAGCCATGCTGGCTCAGGAATTCTGGGAGTTGAAGTCCACAAGTCATGAAGGGGCCAAAGTTTCCCCCATGATGGCTGAGGAATTCTGGGAGTTGAAGTCCACCAGTCATGAAGGGACCAAAGTTTCCCACATGCTGGCTCAGGAATTCTGGGAGTTGAAGTCCACAATTCATGAAGGGGGCCACAGTTCCCCCATGCTGGCTCAGGAATTCTGGGAGTTGAAGTCCTCGAGTCATAAAAGAGCCAAGGTTGCCGACCCCTGGCCTAGGGGTTCAGATGCCAGAGCCTGGAAGGACTCCCCCCCTCCACACACACACTTCTGTGGGTCTCAGTCAGAACTGCCCTCCCTGGCCTGCCTTAGAAGAGGGGTTCCTGTCTCTAAGCAGAGAGCAGTTTGGGGCAGGGGCAGGAGGTCCCCTCTTTGGGATGGGCCTCACCAAGCACCTCAGAGCCAGTCCTCACCCCCAGTTCTACCTCTTTCCCCCACCCCTGAATCTGGGTTCAAGCTGCCTTGGGTCCCTTCCTGGTCCTGCTGGCAACCAGCCTCTCCCGGTCTCTGGAGGTGGGGCAGAGCTATCTCTCCCACCAGCGGGCCTTGGGTGTGCCCGGGGGGGATCCGAGCACTGCTGTCTTTGGCCTGGCCTATCTCTCGGGCCCAGCTGAAGCAGCCCGCCGGGCCTGGGGAGAGTCAGTCAGTCCCCTGATAGCTCCGTCCACCCTTGCTGGGGAAGGTGATAACAGGAGCCCTGCCTGAGGAAAAGTCAGGCTGAAGAAACCAGAATAAGAAAAGAGCTGGAAGGGACCTTGGAGGTCTTCTAGTCCAACCCCCTGCTCAAGCAGAAGACCCTATACTAATTGAGACAAGTGACTCTCAAGTCTTTTCTTAAAAACCTTCAGTGATGGAAAACCCACAACTTCTGGAGGCAGGTTGTTCCACTGGTTAATTGTCCTCACTGTCAGGAAGTTTCTCCTTAGTTCTAGGTTGCTTCTCTCCTTTATTATTATTATTATTATTAATAATAATAATAATAATAATAATAATAATAATAATAATGAAAATTTAAAAAAAATAAAGTTGGAAGGGATCTTGGAGATCATCTATTCCAACCCCCTGCTCAGGCAGGAAACCCTATACCATTTCGGACAAATGGCTGTCCAGTCTCTTCTTAAAAACCTCCAGTGTTGGAGCATTCACTGCTTCTGGAGGCAGGTTGTTCCACTGGCTAATTGTTCTCACTGTCAGGAAGTTTCTCCTTAGTTCTAGGTTGCTTCTCTCCTTTATTATTATTATTATTATTATTATTATTATTATTATTATTATTATTATTATTATTATTATTATTATTATTATTATTATTATTATTATTATTATTATTATTATTATTAATAATAATAAATAATAATAATAATAACAAGAGTTGGAAGGGACCTTGGAGGTCTTCTAGTCCAACCCCCTGCTCAGGCAGGAAACCCTATACCATTTCGGACAAATGGCTGTCCAGTCTCTTCTTAAAAACTTCCAGTGTTGGAGCATTCACCGCTTCTGGAGGCAGGTTGTTCCACTGGTTAATTGTTCTCCCTGTCACAACGGATTAGTTTCCATCCGTTGTTTCTTGTCCTGCCTTCAGGTGCTTCAGAGAAGAGGTTGACCCCCCTCCTCCTTCTTGTGGCAGCCCCTCAGATACTGGAAGGCTGCTAACATGTCTGCCCTATTTCTTTTTTTCTTTAGACTCGCCAAACCCAAATCCTGCAGCCATTCTTCATATGCTTTAGTCTCCGGGCCTCTAATCAGCTTAGTTGCTCTTCTCTGCACTTTTTCCAAAGTCCCCACATCTTTTTTTAATATGGTGACCAAAACTGGATGCAGAGTTCCAAGTGTGGCCTTACTAAAGATTTATAAAGCGGCACTAATAGTTCGTGTGATTTTGATTCTGTGCGGGGGACCATTTTGAAGATAAGCATTTTGAACCAGCAGGGGACCCCAGGGGTTCCAAGGAGGCAGCCAGGCCAGGCCTTCCTCTCCCGGCCTGTTTCCACTCTCTGAGCCCTCCAGGGTGGGGGTACCAGGGCCCTTTGGCAAAGGGGCACAAGGCGGGTCCCAAGATCCTTCCTTGGGCATCAATTCATTGGCACGGACCTGTCCGGAGGGCCTGCGGGTCTGGCTTTCCTGGGCCTCCATGGTTTTGACCTGCCTCAGGATTATCAGTGGGGGAGTCATATAAAATGTGAGGAATGGCCCAATTAAAACTTTTCTCCCTCTGAACTTGCAGTGGATTCTGCCCCAAGTAGGGTTGGACTAAAATCAGGGGTAGTCAACCTTGGCTGTTTTATGACTCGTGGACTTCAACTCCCAGAATTCCTCAGCCAGGCATGCCTAGTTGAGGAATTCTGGGAGTTGAAGTCCACGAGTCATAAAAGAGCCAAGGTTGACTACCCCTGGACTAAATGATCTCTGGGTTCCACGTTCATGATTTTACATGGAATATGAAACATGAATATGCTTCAGCTGGTGAACAGGATTCAGAAAACATGGCGTGTCTCAAAGAGATTCTGCTGTTGGATTTCTTAAGCAAAAACACACACACACACACAAAAACCTCTAATGTCATTTTTGAAGCACCATAGAAGGGCACAATGCAGGACTTTCATTTTCAGGATAATGCAACCAAAGATGGGACAAAGTTTCCCCCCAACCCTAACCCATCATCCTTTCTAGTATGTCTAGTTTAATGAAAAGTAAGGACGAGGGGGGACAGGATAGCAGTCTTCCAGTATCTCAAGGGCTGCCCCAAAGAAGAGGGAGTCAAGCTATTCTCCAAGGCGCCTGAAGGCAGGACAAGAAGCAACGGGTGGAAACTCATCAAGGAGAGAAGCAACCTGGAACTAAGGAGAAACTTCCTGACAGTCAGAACAATTAACCAGTGGAACCACCTGCCTCCAGAAGCTTTGAATGCTCCAACACTGGAGGTTTTTAAGAAGAGACTGGACAGCCATTTGTCCGAAATGGTATAGGGTTTCCTGCCTGAGCAGGGGGTTGGACTAGATGGCCTCCAAGGTCCCTTCCAACTTTACTATTATTATTGTTGTTGTTGTTGTTGTTGTTGCACTGCAGGATCCCCCAGAGGGGGTGAGCAGGGCCTCTGCACGGACCCACTTCCTAGGCCAGGGTTAGGCAACCTGTTCTCTTTTATGACTGGTGGACTTCAACTCCCAGAATTCCTGAGCCAGTATGGGGGAACTATGGCCCCTTCATGACTCATGGACTTCAATTCCCAGAATTCCTCAGCCAGCCATGCTGAGGAGAAAGGGAGAAGTTTCCAAGCTGAGCCATGCTGGCTGAGGAATTCTGGGAATTAAAGTCCAGGAGTCATGAAGGGGCCATCGTTCCCCCCCCATGCTGCCTGAGGAATTCTGGGAGTCGAAGTCCACCAGTCATGAAGGGGCCATAGTTTCCCCCATGCTGGCTCAGGAATTCTGGGAGTTGAAGTCCCCGAGTCATGAAGGGGCCAAGGTGGCCTACCCCTGTCCTAGGCTCAGCCAACACATCAACAGGTTAAGCTCAAACAGGCTAAGTCCATCCAAGATGCTAAGCCATAAAACCAAACCAAGATATTTCACACCAAAATGAACCCAACATAGCCAGGGATGAAGTTACCTAATTGGCTCATGAAATCTCTGCAAGAAAACCACCAAGCCCAGAAGGCACCGAGGACCCCCTCAGTTCAAGTATTCTTTTCTATGGACAGCCAGTCTCGCCCTCCCCTCCTCCACGGCCCCATGGGAAAGGGGTGCTTGGCTGGGCAGGCAACGGGGGTCTGTCACTGGCAGCCTCCCTGCCCGTCTTCCAGCTTGCCAGCTGCCCCTTTATCGCCCCCAAGCAGCTCCTCTGCCCAGGCCTATCGGAGGAGGCTGGCCTGACTCAGCCCTGACTCAGCAGAAGGGGAGCCTGGGCAGACCTGCTGAGTCATCCCCCCTCCCTCCCTCCCTCCCTCCCTGCCCCTCCAGCTCAGGACCTGCCCCTTTCCCTTTGCCAGGGGAGACGCCCTCTGGGGGGCCAACCCTGGCCTTCCCCAGACACACAAGCGCACCCCGCTGCCCAGGGAAGGCTGGGTAGCCGCCTGCCCATCCACGGGAGCAAGAAGGGGGGCTGCTGGCCCTGCTTGCCCCCCAAAGGATGGTGAAGTTAGGCCCTCCCTCCTCCACCCTTGGACCATCAGCCGTGTCTCTCTCCCCCCCACCCCCTTTGCCCTTTCTCCTAGCCAGACAATTATTATTATTATTATTATTATTATTATTATTATTATTATTATTATTATTATTATTATTATTATTATTATTATTATTATTATTATTATTATTATTATTATAGTAAAGTTGGAAGGGACCTTGGAGGTCATCTAGTCCAACCCCCTGCTCAGGCAGGAAACCCTACACAATTTCAGACAAATGGCTGTCCAGTCTCTTCTTAAAAACTTCCAGTGTTGGAGCATTCACCGCTTCTGGAGGCAGGTTGTTCCACTGGTTAATTGTTCTAAACTGTCAGGAAATTTCTCCTTAGTTCCAGGTTGCTTCTCTCCTTGATTAGTTTCCACCCGTTGCTTCTTGTCCTGCCTTCAGGTGCTTTGGAGAATAGCTTGACTCCCTCTTCTTTGGGGCAGCCCCTGAGATACTGGAAGACTGCTATCCTGTCCCCCCTCGTCCTTACTTTTCATTAAACTAGACATACTAGAAAGGATGATGGGTTAGGGTTGGGGGGAAACTTTGTCCCATCTTTGGTTGCATTATCCTGAAAATGAAAGTCCTGCATTGTGCCCTTCTATGGTGCTTCAAAAATGACATTAGAAGTTTTTGTGTGTGTGTGTTTTTGCTTAAGAAATCCAACAGCAGAATCTCTTTGAGACACGCCATGTTTTCTGAATATTGTTCACCAGCTGAAGCATATTCATGTTTCATATTCCATGTAAAATCATGAACGTGGAACCCAGAGATCATTTAGTCCAACCCTACTTAGGGCAGAATCCACTTTATTAGGGCTTCCCATGCCTGAGTAACTTACCCAACACTTTTGCCCACAACACACAAACTCATGACCAATCACAAGAGACATATTTAAATGAATTTAAAGTGTTTTACTTTTCTTGGGTTAAAAAGGACTTTCTGATAAAAACTTTTAAAAGAAACTTACAAATTTCTGATGGAAACCTATCAAGGAGAGAACGACCTAGAACTAAGGAGGAATTTCCTGACAGTGAGAACAATCAACCAGTGGAACGGAAGTTGCCTCCAGAAGTTGTGGGTGCTCCATCACTGGAGGCTTTTAAGAAGAGACTGGACAATCATTTCTCTGAAATGATACAGGGTCTCCTGCTTGAGCAGGGGGTTGGACTAGAAGACCTCCGAGGTCCCTCCCACACTCTTGTTATTCTGTTAGAAGTAGTTTGGTTAATGCAGGTAAAAGTTTGGGAAGGCCCACACTAGAACATCTGTGACAGCTGCACTACCCACCCAGCCCCTGCTGGGAAATTCCCAACTCACCGCACTTGTGTGGCTGCTTGAACCACAGGCTGACAGCTCCCCCAGCCAGGAAGATTATTTTTTATATCCCACTTTTATTATTTTTATAAATAAGGCAGCGAATACTCCTCCTATTTTCCCATAACAATAACCCTGTGAGGTGGGCTGGGCTGAGAGAGAGGGACTGGGCCAAACCATTCTTAATCTCCAGCCCAAATCTCCTTCCGTGTCTCTCTCTCCCACCGGCTCTGGTCCTGTCTTCTGGGCCAATGGAGGACCAGCCCCCTGTGTCTGCTGCATGGGGTCTCTAGAGCCCTTTGAAGGCTGCTGTCCCTTCCCCTCCCCTCCCCTCCCTCCCCTCCCCTCCAGACCCAGCAGGCCAGACCCTTTGACCATCCTGGCAGGACTGCTTTCCAGGCTCTGCCCCATCTCTTGAACTGGCTCCCTGGGGCCAGGTCCCTGTCTTGGATGACCAGGGTGGGGGGGGGGGGGGCAATTCCTCTGCTTTTATAGTGCCAGAACCGTAGGATCTTTGGACGGTGGAGTGGAGGTGGCCAAAAAGGTCATCTAGTCCAGCCCCCTGCGAAGTGCAACCCAGCCAATGGAACCTGACAGTTTCCTCGAAAAAGCCTCCGGAGCCAGAAAGCCAAAGTCGGGATCTTCCCTCGGAGCAGCTTTTCCTTGTAAATCTAAGTAGCTGCAACTGATCGCCGGCTGGCCTATCCGGGGAGAGGATCCCCCTGCCCACCCCGCAGTTGGGGGGAAGCTTCCCTGGTCAGACACGGATTCTCTTCCCGGCCGCCCCTGATCTG
>NW_015389533.1:131755-132803 GCF_001527695.2 Protobothrops mucrosquamatus
CCCCCCCCCCCACACACACACACAAAGCCACGGACGGAGTCGGTTCAGTCTGCATAAGGTGACTTTTATTGTCTGAGCAGGTCAGGGGGGCTGGAAAGGCCCCCTCGGAGGCGACGAAGGGCGGGCGCAGCCGCTGCGGAGGCGGCCTAGTGGTACCGGTGGGCCAAGGCGTGGGCCACCACCGACACCAGCTTCTGGAAGCAGGCCTGCACGTGCGGGGTGAATTCCTTCCCGAAGTGGGCCGCCAGCACGGTGATCAGGCTGTCGCCCAGCAGCTGGAAGAGAGAGAAAGGGCTGCCGGTGGAACCTGGGCTGGCTGCGGAGGGGGCGCTGGGCCCGGCCGGACGCCCTCTCGACCCCCCCCCCAAAAAAAGCAGGACCGAGCATGAGGAAGGGAGGAAGGGAGGAAGAAAGAAAGAGGGAGGGAGGAAGGAAGGAAAGGGAGAAAGAAAGAAAGAAAGAAAGAAAGAAGGAACGAACGAACGAACGAACCAGGGGGAAGGGAGGATAAGGGAAGAAAGTTGCCGTTGCCCGCCGGTATCCGAAGTCCCCTCCTGCACCAAGGACCCCCTTTCCTCCACCGCGACCTCCGCCTTTGCCCCCGGCCACGAATCCCAAGCCGGAGACGCGGGGGGGGGCGGGGGGGGTCTTGGACGGGCCGAGAAGCTCGGAGAACGACGGCGGGCTCCTTGGCGCTCTCTGCAGCCGGGCGGTTCTTCTCGCAGGCGTCGCAAGACCCAACTAGGGCAGGGGTCCGCAACCTTGGCCACTTTAAGACTGTCCACAAGTCTTAAAGTGGCCAAGGTTGAGGACCCCTGAACTAGGGAACCTCCTCAGCGCGAGGGGGGCTTTTTGAGGAGCCCCTGCCCCCCTCCCGCCCCCGGGGGAAGCCTGGTCGGGGGCCGGCGGGGTCCCACCTTGAAGTTGACGGGGTCCACGTGCAGCTTGTCGCAGTGCAGCTCGCTCAGCTTGGCGAAGGTCTCCTTGACGCCCTCGGGGTTCTTGACGGCGTCTCCGAAGGCGGTGAAGACCTTCTTGCCGTGGGCCT